>NC_056740.1:138194343-138253055 GCF_019279795.1 Protopterus annectens
CAATCCTCAGACTACGCTTCTGCAGTTCTAAAGATAGGTAATCTGTGAGTAACACAACACACGTAAGACTCCAAACACTGGTCAGTCTGCAGATAGCCTTACAGGTGGGAGTTTCCTCAACCATATAACACTGTCATGACAGGTATTAAATCATGTAGACCAGCTATATCCACACAAACCCTGTTAAACCAACATGACTTCAAATGCAGAACAGAAAGACTTACATTCTATAGTCATGTCTGGAACATCCCCCTCCTGTTTGTTGGCCTGTCTCCACAGTGTATGTTGTTAGAGGTATATCCCACTACCATCTGTGATGCTGTTTGCCAAACACCAACATGAAGTCCTGCTCATAATGAATGAAAAGGGTCAACACCCACATGATGTTCCTAGTTATAGGTGTGTGTTTCCATGCAATTGGCTATGGGAATGTTACCACAGCTGTTCCACATGCAATCAGCTAGTGGGGGAACTGCAATTCGTGCACAGGCCATCAGCTGATCATGAGTATCACTTACAAAACACAAGCTGCTGCCTAAGCAAAGCAGGTGTACTTCTCCACATCCACCAGAGAGGGAGTGAGAGAGACAGACAAAGGCAAAGTAAGACAGGGAGGGGGTAGAAGAGTAAATGTTTAGCATGTTTGTGTCATACACTTACCAGTACGGGGTTTCAAACTCCTGCCTGAGTATGTAGTGCTATTACATTTCTATGCAGTTATTCATAGGTTCATAGGTTCATACTAGGCTATCTGCCCTAGGGCATTTATAAGCCTAGCCAGAGTGTGTTTGGCTTTCGTCACCCATTTTAAATTAATTTTGCTATGCCCTTTTTCGAGGTTAGTATACTGTGCCTCTGTCTAACAGTAATACAGAAGTGATACCTGGGGTAAACCTACGATCTCCATTCCACTCATCAAGATTCCTCTTGAAGAGAGTCAATGAGGGACTCTGCCTAACCTGGACTGGGATTTTATTCCACAGTGAAGGGAGCCTCTGGGTTATGAATCTGTCCCTCCAGCATGTCCTATTTATTTCAGTGCTGAGGTTCAAGTCTCTTGAGTGCGTAGCTTGATGGGATTTGGATTTTCTGAGGTGCAGTATGTCCATCAATTCCAGGTTGGACATGGCTTTATACGTCAGGCACAGATCGCATCTGAGCAGGCAGTATGCCACTGAGTAGAGCTGGAGTTTCTTTAACCGGGCAGCATATGGCATCTGTTTGAGCCCTTTGATCCTCTTGGTGAGGTACTTTTGGGGTCTTTCCAGTTACTGCAGGTGTCTGGTAAGGTACATCCCAAAAGGGGCATTGTACTCAATTATGGGCCTGATGAGGGATGAGTAAAGGGGCACGATGACCTCCCCCAATCTAGATGTGAATCCCTTCATGATTAGCTGGGCTAAATAAAATGTTTTTCTAACCACTTTGGCCACGTGGTTGTCAGATGAGAGATTGCTATCAACTTGGGTCCCCAGGTCCCTAATTACTTCTTCTGTACTTAATGGATTACCACCTATGTGGTAATTTGTGGGCACTTTGTTTTTGCCAAAGGGGATGACTAAACACTTTTTGGTGTTTAGCTTGAGGCCATGGCTCTGGCACCTTAGGTTCATAGGTTCATAGGTTTATACTAGGCTATCTGCCCTAAGGCATTTATAAGCCTAGCCCAAAGTTTTGTGGCTCACGCTACCCCTTATATGAAAAAATACTGTGCCCATTAGTTTGTTGTGCCTCTGTCCAGCAGTGACACAGAGATGATTCCTGGGGTAAACCTACGATCTCCCATCCACAGGTCAAGATTTCTCTTGAACAGAGCCAGCGAAGTGCTCTGCCTCACATGGACCGGGATTTTATTCCACAGCATAGGGAGTCTCTGAGTGATAAATCTATCCCTCCAGCACGTCCTATTTATATCCGTGCTAAGGTTTAAGTCACTTGCTCTAGTTGTTTTGGTGGATTTGGATTTTTTGAGGTGGAGCATGTCCATTAATTCCGGGTTGGACATGGCCTTGTATGTCAGGCACATGTCACCTCTGAGCAGATGGTATGTGACTGAATAGAGCTGGAGTTTCTTCAATCTGGCAGCATATGACAGATTTTGGAGTCCCTTTATCCTTTTGGTGAGGAACTTTTGGGGTCTCTCCAATTGCTGCAGATGTCGGGTGAGATACATCCCGAATGGGGCATTGTACTCGATCATTGGTCTGATAAGTGAAGAGTACAGGGGAACAATGACCTCACTAGATCTGGATGTGAATCCCTTCATGATCAGGTGGGCAATGTAGAAGGTCTTTCTAACCACTTTAGCAACGTGAGTGCTAAAGTGTCTGTTAGTTGTCTGTTTCTATGAGGCCCTTTTGGAGGATGCTTGTGTTGGCTGGAGAGTCTATTATGGCGCCCAGTTTGCAGTCATCTGTGAACTTGGTCAGCCACAGTCCTTCCATGTTGGCCTGTACCTCTGAGAAATATATACCGAATAAGAGAGGTCCCAGGACTGAGCCTTGCGGGATGCCACTTGTAACTGGTTTGGAGTCTGACATGGCTCCAGCAATTCTAACCATGTGGGTTCTGTCCTTGAGCCAGTTTGCAACCCATCCAGTGACATAGGGGTTTATATTTAAGCTGGTGAGCTTATCTATAATGCCCGAGTGGGGTATTGTATCAAAGGCTTTTGCGAGGTCCAGGTAGGCTGTGTGGACCACCTTCCCCTCGTCAATGGCCTTGGTGACTGTTTCAAAGAAATCGACCAGGTTTAAGAGGCAGGATCTGCCCTTAACAAAGCCGAACTGGGTAGGATCCAGTGTCTGTAGGTCCCCAATATCTTTATTTATGAGGTCCATGATGATCCTTTCCATAGCTTTGCAGATCAAGCTAGTCAGGCTTATGGGGCGATAGTTTCCAGGATCCATTGAGGCACCACCTTTGTGGAGAGGGACCACTGCTGCTGTATGCCACTCTTTGGGTACATATCCTGTAGTAAGGCTGAGATTGAACAGTAGTTTTAGGTTTTTGTTTAGCTCTTCTTGGAGTTCAGGTAGGACGCAGCCCGGGACACCGTCTGGTCCCATTGATGCTGTGTTTTTTGCTTTGGAGAGGGCGGCTCTTACCTGAGCATCTGAGATGTCAGGGGGGGCAGCACTCTGCTGGTATAGATATTTGCCCTTTTGGTGGGGGGGGGCAGTTTGCGCTGAACCTGTCAGCTAGGATGTTGGCAATGTCTGTGGGTTTGGTGTATTTTATGTCAATTTGGACTAATTCTGAGCATATCTGGGAATTCCCACCCAGGTTCCTAACATAACTAAATAAAGCCTTGTGATTATCCTTAGTGTCCTGTGCAATTTTTCTCTCGAAGCTGGCCTTAGACAATTTTATGAGTGCCCGTAGTTTTTTGCTAATACTGATCAGAGATGCCTTCCCTTTTGGGGATTTTGCTCTATCATGTAGTAGCTTCCTCCTTCTATTGTATAGTTTGTTTATGGCTGGGGTCCACCAGACAGGACGTCTGCCTTTGGAGGATTGGGTCTTGGTTTTATTTGGGATTGCATGATCCATGCATTCCTGAAGGTGTTCATAGAATGTGTTTATAAAAGATTCTGTGGTCTGGGCCGTATTTTCCACAGGCCCGGGACCTTTAAGGATTCCACCTCAGTTTTGAGGAGTGTGAATTTTGCTTTAGAGAAGTTTTTCACTGTGGTTTTCTGGGCAGGGGGTGGAGTCGGGATGTGAATATCCAGTGAGATTAGTTTATGGTCTGATCTTACCAGTGAGGGATACACTTCTGGTCTGGAGCATAGAGTCCCCATGTTGGTGATGATCAGGTCCAGTATGTTTTCCCCTCTTGTGGGAGTGGTAACAAGTTGTTCCATAGCATTTGAGTTTATAAATTCTAGGAACCTTTGGGCTAGGGTGTTGGAGCTAGAGTAATGCTCCCAGTCTATGTTTGGGTAGTTGAAGTCTCCCAATATAATGGTGTTTGGAGAGACCTTCATATTTTCCAGTGTTCTCAGGAAGGCCGAGTGGGGTTCCTGGGTTTGGGAAGGTGGTCTGTAGCAGGCTATACACTGGAAGGCAGTTTTACCCACTGTTAGTTGCACATGGATAGTCTCTGATGCTTCATGCTGTGCCACCAACCTGGAGGTGTGGGTATCTTTGATGAATATTGATACTCCCCCTCCTTTTGTGGTTTGGTCCAAGTTTTGGGGCCGAAAAGCATGGTATGAGGTATAACCTGGTAGTGCTGGGGTGCTCTCGGGAGCCTTGAACCAGGTTTCTGTTACTGCACAGATATCGATGTTCTCCATGCTAAGGAGAGTTTTGAGTGCATGAATTTTGAGGTTTAGACTTCTGATGTTGAGTAGCATTACTCTTAGTTTCTTATCCCTTATGATACCTATGGAGGTGGGTTTGTCTTTTGAGCCTTGCCTAAAAAAGGCACTATGGGGGTAGCAAGAGCCTTTGCCAATATCCAAAAGCCCAGGGGTGACAGGTGCAGGCCGTCCCTAGTGAAGCATCGTGGCTTGTCGAGCATGTCATCCCAGGCTGACAGGCATTGGATCCCCTTTGAATGACACCAACACTTAAGCCAATTGTTGAAATTGATCATCTTGTCTTCATATTGTGGCATCATTCTTGGTGAGGGTAAGATGCTACTCAAGGTCAGGGTCATACCGGCCTGGGCTACATGCTCAGAGAGCTCCTCTATGTCTCTTTTCATGTAGTCCAGGGAGGTATGTCTCAGGTCATTCACACCAGCATGGACAATGACTGAGTCATATTTGTACTTGCCTTGGAGTGACCTGAGTGCTTGTGTTATGTGGCGGATCCTAGCGCCCGACAGGCAGGTCACCGTGACCTTCTCCTTGTTCAGCCTAGTGAGCTGGACGTCAGTGTGCCTGATGATAGAGTCACCTATTACAAGTGTATCAGGTGTGTTGTTTAGCCTTAAGGGCTGTGACTGTTTGGCACACTGGCTTTGTGAGCTATGTATTGCACGTGTTTTGTTTTGCGGTAGCGGTTGCTTGGGTGTCTGCTTTGGAGGTCTCTACTGCTTAGGCAGATTTTTATTTAGAGCCTCTGAGTATGTTTTTGTGTGTTTATGTATTTGGTTTGCTGTCGTGGTAGGTCTATGTGAGACTGGAATTGTAGTGAGTGTGGTTTCCTTCTCCTCCTGACTGGTTATGCCAGTACTGAGTTGAGAGAGCTTAACCTCCAGTTTGGCTATATGGTTGCATCTCTCACATGTGTTGGAATTTGTTGGGAGGAGGAGAGGGTTGTCTGTGTACCTGAGGCAGTTGTAACATTGCCTCAAGATTCCCAGATTCACCAGCTGGACCAGAGAGGAGATTGACAACTAACCTTTGGACATGCTAGAATAGTCTTGGGAATTCCTTTATAATTGAAAAAAGGGCCAATGGGGTACAAGGTACTCAAGGGGAGTTTGTGAGGGTGTAGTGCTTTTAACTTTTTAGTGCTGACTTATATAATTGCTTTAGTGAGCAAGTGCCAGGTAACTTAAATGCAATGTGTTACAGGTAACTTAAATGCAAAAACAACAAAAAGTAACTTTCTTTCAAGTGAAACAAGGAAATAAGTACAGTAAGCAATGCAGATATCACTGGGCATGCGCCACAGAGCTTACCTGATGGAGAGTTGTCCAAAGGTATATTTAACAGTGAGTGATATCAGCAACAGTGATAAAGGAGAGATAAGGTAGGTGTAGTACATATGCCTGTCCACAAGAACAGGTGTCAAGGATGTCACAGCCACACTGTCTCAGGGACTCACACACATTATCACAGTTGGCAGGGTCAGGATTAGAATTCCTAACTAACTAGTTTGCTAAACTACAGTATTACGCAGGTATCACATGCACCACAGAGGTTATCAGTTTGATATATGGGCAAAGGGGACGTCAATGTGTCTGACATCAGAAGGCATGCTTCGGTAGGCCAATGGGAGGTGTAGTGAGTGTAAATGGCATCCAAAGCATTATACTCCACTCACACACAGACACAGGTTTGCCAGTACTGACATGCATGGGTGCATTGTGTCACAGGTATGTAGTTGTTGACTGTGCCAGAAGGCTGTACAAGGCTAGGTAAAGGGTATACCTTGGCATCAGGCCACATGACAATGGTCTGCAGTGTGGCTCAGGGGTGTAGTCCCTAGATTGGCCCACACAGGTGGGTATTGTATTCACCATCCACTCATCTGGGTTACTATTGTTGGTGGCCAGTGCTGTGCAATGCTTGCCATGTATGTGTTCTATATTCCATAACACAGATGGTGTCTGGGATGTGCACATGTCCCACATGCATGTTCTGTGACATGTGGAAGTGTACCTGGGGTGTCTGGGACATGTTGTGTGGGCATCATCTAATGTCCCATTCCTGACCTCATGTGGTGAGAACTGGCAATGGAAACCAGGTTGACCCTGCACCTACACTGACAGTAGGATACAGGTATTCACTGGTGTCAGTGTGGCATCTGTACATACAGGACATGTGTATAAGGCATGGTATTTCCTTTGGGGGTTACATTTGCTGACTCAACAGTTGTTGCAGGCGTCCAGTGGGGGACATAGCAAAGGACCACTGTATGCAATGATTTGCCTATTGTAGGGATTGGACATGGTGCCATGTCCTCTGTAGTCCACTGCAATAACACCATGGTTACTATGTGAGGGCAATATGCAGGGAACTGCCAACATAGTGGTTGTTGCCTAGCCAAGTGTTTTTGCGAATGTGACATGGGTGGAGAGTGTTCTCTGGGTAATACAAGGGTTGCCTATATTATTCCCCAATCCATGATGTCACATGTAGGGGTATGGAGTGTCTACACTAGCCTCTCTGCTGTTTGACATCTGTTGACCTTGTAAGGTGGACATTGTGACATATAGTAGGCCCACCATATAAGAAATTTGCAAACCCCCCTCCACAATGAGTCCTGTTATTACACACTGCCAGCTACCTCCACACAGGATATTAATGACACACACACACACACACACACACACACACACACACACACACACACACACACACACACACACACACACACACACACAGAGTCTAACAGTTGCCATGGCCTGGATTAGAACTCCTACCTAACTAGTACATCACACTATAGCATTACACAGTTATAGTATAGTCCATGGAGCTTAATGGGCTATTGTTTACCCAAAGGTGTATTTCAAGGTAAATGACAGCAAGCTTGTCAAAGTAGGGTAATTGAAAGTGCAGTGACTATGAATGGCCTCAAAAGCATTGATCCCTACAAATACAAACAAACACACACACAGGGTTTCATAGTTACCATGCCTGAGATTAGAACTCCTACCTACCTAGTACATTACACTACACCATTACACAGTTATACCATGTGCCATGGTGCTTACTGGGCTACTCCTTCCCCAAAGGTGTATTTCAAAGTGAATGACAGCCGGCTTGCCACGGTAGGGCAATGGAAAGTGTAGTTCATAGGTTCATAGGTTGGTACTTGGCTATTCACCCTAGGACCTATACAAGCCTAGCCATGAAAATTCCCTGGCTATTTCTTCCCACAATATTTATTTCCCTGGACCCCTGTCTAGCAGGGTGACTATCCCCGGGGTGAATTTCCTATCTCCCATCCAATCATGAAGGCTTCTTTTGAAGAAGGCCAAAGAGGCACTCTGCTTGACATGTATGGGCAGTCTATTCCAGAGTCTGCGGAGTCTCTGGGTCAGGAACCCATCCCTCCAGCATGTTTTGTTCATTGTGGTAAAAAGGTTTGGATCCCTGGAGTGTGTGGCTCTAAGGGATTGGGATTTCTTTAAGTGTAGCATGTCCAACAGCTCTGGGTTTTACATGGCATTGTATGTTAAGCAGAGATCGCCTCTGAGTAGACGATATGTGACAGAATATAGCTGGATGATTTTCAGACAGTAAGCATAGGGCATCTGCTTTAGGCTTGTGATTCTATTAGCGAGGTATTTCTGAAGCCTTTCTAGTTGTTGCAGATGTCTTGAGAGGTACATACCAAACGGGGCATTGTATTTTATACTGGGTCTACTGAGAGATGACTACAGTGTGACAATGGCCTCCTTTTTTCTGGATGAAATGCCCTTAGTGATGAGGTGTGCCACATAGGCAAATTTTCTGACTGTCGTGGCAATGTGGTTATTGAAGGTGAGCCCACTGTCCACCTGTGTCCCTAAGTCTCTTATCACACTTTTGGTGTTTAGTGTATTGCCACCTATGTGGTACTTCACGGGTACATGTTCCTTCCCAAAGGGGATAACTATACATTTCTAGGCATTGAGCCTGAGCCCATGGCTCTGGTACCAAGCATCTCTTTCTGTAAGGCCTTTTTGTAGAATATTCACATAATTTGGGGATTCAATATTGGCTCCCATTTTGCAGTCATCTTTGACCTTTGTTAGCCAGAGTCCCGTAGTGTTGGCCTGTACGTCAGAGCAGTAAATGCCAAACAAGAGCGGTCCCAGGACTGAACCCTGAGGTACTCCAAATGTCACTTGTCTGTGGTTGAATTTGAAGTTGGCTACTTTTACAGTGTGGGTTCTGTCAGTACGGCAGTTGGCAACCCACCGAGTGATGTAGAGATTATTGACCAGCTTAGTACATTTATCTATGATTCCAGACTGGGGGGTGGTGTCAATGCCCTTGACAAGGTCCAGATAGGCTGTGTGAACTGCCTTACCCTTGTCCACAGCTCTGGAGATTGATTCAAAAATATCAATCAGGTTCAGGAGACATGATTGGCCCTTCACAAACCCAACCTGGGTGGGGTCCAGGGTTTGCAGGTTGCCAATGTCTTTGTTTTATAAGTTCCATGATAATACATTCCATGGCCTTGCAGATCAGGCTCATCAGACTGCTGGGGTGGTAGTTCCCAAGATCCAAGGTGGATCCCCCCTTGTGGACTGTGATAACTGTAGCTGTACACCACTCAGTGGGCACAAAGTCTAAGTCGTGGCTATGATTAAACATGGCACGTAGCTTAGGTGCCAGTTCATTTTGTAGTTTATGTAGTACACAGCCCAGGATGTTGTCTGATCCCATGGATGCTGTTTTCTTAGCTGTGGAGAGTGTGGTTTTTACCTGTGTTGCCATTATTACCAGAATTTAGCAATCTTTCAGTATTGAGATGGGCCATTCAGGGGGTGGGAGGGGGCGCAGTTGGCACTGAATCGATACTGACAATATCCTTAGGATCAGTATATATAATGCCATTCTGTTGTAGCTCAGAGCAAACCTGAGAATTGCCATTTAGATTCCTGACATAGCTATAGAACGGCTTGCGATTGTCTTTGGAATCTTTGGCTATATTATGTTCATAACTAGCTTTGGAGGCTTTTATGAGGGATCTCAGCTTCTTACTGAAGCTGATATGGGAGTTTTTTGCATCCTGGGAATTTCTTCTTTTCTGCAACAGTTTCTTCCTTTTGTTGTAAAGTTTGCTTATGGCAGGGGACCACCACATTGGCTTCCTTTTCTTGGAGACGAGCATCTTGGTTCTATTCGGGATGGAACGATTCATGCACAAGTGGATGTGTTTGTACAGTGGCTTAGTGTAGGCTTCAGCAGTCAACTTTTAAGTTCCCGTCTGCATAGGTGTCATGATGTTTGTCACATCTGGCATGTGTAGCATGAAGTTGGCTTTGGAAACTTTTTTACGTAGGTTTCCTTACTGGGGTGTGGGAGAGGGATGTGGATGTTAAGGGTGATTAGCATATGGGCAGATCTGACCAACGATGGGGTGACCATAGGTGTGGAGCACTGATTTCCCATGTTGGTAATGACCAGGTCTAGGATACTGGAGCCCCAGGTGGGACTATGGGTTACTTGATCCAGGACATTGGGAATTATGACTTCCAAAAAACGTTGGGCACAGGTGTTGGTACACAAGTAGTTTTCCCAGTTAATGGCAGGGTAGTTTAAATCACCCAGTATTAGGGTGTTTGGTTGAATCTTACTATGTTCCAGTATGTTTAGAAAGGTGTATGGGAATCTTGGGGCATGGAGGGTGATCTGTAGCAAGCTATACAATTTGGATTGCAGTCTTACCTACTGTTATTTGCACCAGTAAAATTTCAGACGCATTGTGTTGGGCAAGTAGCTTTGTGGTGTGAATATCCTTGTGGAATATGGATACTCCTCCACCTTTAGTGTTTTGGTCCTGGCTTGGTGGCTGACAGGTGTGGTAAGAGCTGTACCTGGTATTGCAGGGGTGTTCTCTGGAACCTTGGATCAAGTCTCTATTAATGCACAGATATCGATGTTCTCCATTTTTAGGAGTGGCCGGTGACTGTGAATGGCCACAAAAGCATTGATCCCTACACACACATACACAACCAACCAACCACACACATGCAGTTGCCATGTCTGGGATTAGAACTCCTACCTAAGTAGTACATCACTCTATAGCATTACACAGTTATAGCATGCATCACAGAGCTTATAAGGCTACTCTTTCACCAAAGGTGTATTTCAAGGTGAATTACATCAGCAGGCTTGCCAAATTAGGGCAATAGGGAGTACAGTGTGTGTGCATGGGCCATAAACCACTCGTCTGGAAGCAGACACACAACACTCAGGCACACACAGGTATAAATTTAACAGGTAAGTGTATACAACTGCTAGATGAATAATGACTTGTACAGTCATGTTACACAGTTATCACAAGCTCCACAGACACTATAGTGCTGAAAGATACCAGAGGCAAATGTCTACAGTGATTGACATTTACACATCATGTGGTTTTAGCCAATTGGATATGTGCTGGGTGAGGCAGGTCTCATGATGGGAGGATCATTGTCGCTGTCTGTCACTCTCTTCCACACATATATGTCTGTGTAAGTTTGGCCTATTGTAGTGTGTTGTCCTTGGATATATGTGTGTATTCCTATCCAATGTGTGTGCAAAGCATGACTGGTGTGCAATGTGGAGTGTGTGCACAAACATCTGTGACTGTCAGATATGTATAGTCCACTGTTGTTGCCAGATATGGACTTCATGTGTGGGAGCATGCCCAGTATGACCTTTCATTATTTTGTTGTCAGACATGGGCTTCATTTCTCTAAGAGTGAGAGCATGCCCAGTATGACTTACTGTACTGAATGTGTGAATCCATTCCAGGTAGGTTGTACTCCACTGCAGGCTTTTGTGTTCTACACCTATAGCTAGCAACCTGTTTCTGCAGGATATCTGTAGATTGGTTGACAATATGGGGTCAAAATGGGCAAAGGATAGTGGGTAACTGTAGGAAATTGTGTCTGTGCTGCTTCTGCTACATGGTTTTGGTGTTAGCAGAGATATTCAGACATATGTACTGTTTTGCACTGTGATGTTTTATGTCATCAACTACTGTCAGTATACATATTTGCTTGCAGTAATTTCCTGGGGAACAAAGGGGTGAATGAAGCTGTGTCCAGTTTTGTGGTCTGCAGCCTACATATTCTTGCACAATCATCTCATTCTGGAGGGGAAGCTGCAGACACTTGCTGATGGGGCTGTGTAAATGGTTCAGCACCTTGATACACTGTTGGCTGAGGATTCCATGCTTGTACATCCATCAACGTGACAGTATGGCCATATCCTGCTATGGCCATAGCTCACAGCTGTACAGATTCACACAGGTTACCCAGAGGCAGGGCTCATATTTCTGGTCATCACCCCTTCCTGTGTTTGCAGGCAGGAATAGTATGTGCACACGGCTGAGTTTCAAACTTCACACACTCCATGGCTATCCATGCTCCTACCCCCCCTGTTATTCTATCATCTTCCAAACATTATGCAAAAATTATCTGATAAGTTCCCTATAGTTATCACTTCATCCCATCAGTATTTTGGGGTTGGTCCACTGTTCATGCAGTAGGACATGGAGGACATAGGTTCATAGGTCCATAGATAGGTTCTAGGCTATCGGCCATAGGGCCTATACAAGCCTAGACAAAAAGGTACCCTGGCTTTCACCACACAAGGAAATTATTTTCCTGTGCCCCTGTCAAGCAGAGCCACAGAGGTGATCCCCGGGGTGAATTTCCTATTTCCCATCCAATCATCAAAATTTTTATTGAAGAGTGCTAATGAGGAGCTTTGTTTGATATAGATAGGTAGTTTGTTCCAGAGTATGGGAAGTCTCTGGGACAGGAATCTATCCCTCCAGCATGTTCTTTTTATTGTAGTAACAAGGTTTAGGTCCCTAGAGTGTGTAGCTCGGAGGGATTGGGATTTCTTTAAGTAGAGCATGTCCATCAGCTCTGGGTTTGACATAACTTTGTATGTTAGGCAGAGATCGCCTCTGCATAGGCGATATGCAATGGAGTAAAGCTATAGTTTTTGGGACGGCTGCATAGGGCATCTGTTTGAGGCTGGTAATCCTCTTTGTGAGGTATTTCTGTGGCCTTTCCAGTTGTTGTAGATGTCTTGTGAGGTACATATGAAAAGGGGCACTGTACCCTATAATGGGTCTAATGAGTGATGAGTAGAGGGGAACAATGACCTCTTTTTTCCTGGATGAGAAGCCTTTTGCGATGAGGTGTGCCACATAGAAGGATTTCCTGACTACTGTGGTGATGTGATTATCAAAGGAGAGACTACTGTCCACCTGTGTCCCAAGGTCTCTTATCACACTTTCGGTGTTAAGTAGACTACCACCTATGTGGCAGCTCATGGGTACAGAGTTTTTACCAAAGGGGATGACAATGCACTTTTTGGCATTGAGCTTGAGGCCATGGCTTTGACAAAATGCATCTATCTCAGTGAGGCCCTTTTGTAGGATGTCTACATCGTTAGGAGTTTCAATTATGGCTCCTAGTTTGCAGTCATCTGCGAACTTCATTAGCCAAATACTTTCTGTGTTAGTCTGTACTTCAGAAAAGTAGATACCAAACAGGAGAGGTCCCAGGACTGAACCCTGTGGTACTCCACTTGTCACTGGTCTGAAGTCAGATTTGTGTTACTGGGATTTGTCAACATGGCCTTGCATTTGGGTTCTGTGGACTGTGTTATGTTGTTATTTGGGGATTCATGATATAACATACATTGGCAGTAAGGGTGCGACACAGGGCTTTGACAGAGGATTGTAGGGCATTTGGTAGTGATGCAGGCCATCTGTTGCAGGTCATTGCATTGTGTAACTTCTACAGTCCCAGGCTTCAAGCCACTATATTCCCTGGGGTGACAGGGTAGGTGTGCAAGGTGTTAATGTCAATAGTTTCTGTCATTATTGATCTAGTGGTGTGGATGCTGGCAGGGTGCTGCTTACAGCTAGGGACACACCTACATGGGACACCTCTTCAGCATGCTGCATTCCGTGGCTATTTCCATACAGAGGTGGGATCATATTGTACTCATTCTCAACAGCAGGGATAAGACCTGTGAGGCACCTGTGGCTGATGGTGGGGTAAGCTGGGTGCATGTGAGCTATGGAAGCTACTTGCAGCTGACACTCAAATATACGTGGGTCATTCCACTTATGCTGGATTGTGCAGGGACATCAGCAGTTTCTCAATACTTCATACTTGTGACCTTTGTGGTCTTCCAGTGTTTGGACAGATGACATCAGTATTCCATACTACAAACCCAAACAATGTGCTGCTAACCTGCATGTACAATTCCAAAGGTGTGTCCATTTGACAATAACATGTTATGCACTGTCTGTCTAGGGTACTTTCACCTGTGTACTATTTGTATATCTGGGCCCACATTCATGCCATGTCCATCTTTCAGATGGTGACAGATATTACATCTGAACAATTACTATGGCTTACTGCTGGAATGTGTCTTGCTGGGCTGCATTGTGTTTGGCATTGCAGCTCTGAGAACTTGGCCCTGTCATTGGCAGTACTGGCCAATGGCCACCAGGACAAAACCCACCATGCCTACATGCTGACCACTCTCACACAATATACAACACACACCAAACTAACATACACATCCCTGTATATTGTACATGTGCTACAATCTATCCTGCTACTATGGCCAGCTCAGGTAATCTGTGCTCCACTGTTATTATACCTACACATACACGTTATGATATTTCTACATAGGATTGTGGGGGGCACACCTGACAACTGTACACATTTGCTATGACTGTACTGGTATTTCAGGTGCTCCATTTCATTCTGTCTTCTGACCTATCATGCAGACTAGATGCATATCACTGTACTACAGTTCTTAGGTCTCATTGACCTACATTTCAGTTTCAGATGTTTTACCTTTCAGAACTAACATCCCACTGCCTGACCTGTTGTAGTGTGTCTGTGTAGGGCTGGAGGGGGGCTGTTCCCCATAGCCATCATCAGAGGTCTTAGCACAGCCTTTCTTTGTGTTTGTCTACACCTGTCCTGCTGGCTGAGACTGTTGTTGGATATGTGAGCCTCACTGACTGGCATGTGTGTTACCTATAGACACACATTTGGCCCACCACATTTCCTGCAGTGGGTTTTGTCATCTTGTCTAGTACTGGCTACTGTGGTGACACCAGTATTTGTTACAGATTTCATGCTGCCAATATAGGTGTCTGCTATCAGCTGACATCCCATTCAGCCACCCGATTCTCTTGCATGCTCACATCCATACTATAGATACAAGTAACAAAACATACTACTCCATTCAGCAATTGTTAGGGAGAGTGACTTATCTTGTGGCTGTGCCAGCATTGAGGATGGTGCTGCAGGGCTGACTATGTTGGATGCACATAGTACACTCCCTATACATGGTTAAGCACAGGTAGTGTCATGTTTGGCATCCCTTTTACTGTATGTGCGAGTCAGAGAGAGGTGTCATTCCCTGAGTTCCTACCATGTCAGTGTATGTGCTATGCATTGCCTCTTTGCCAAGGCCTGGGCATACTGGGCATGCCTCCTTCTGCCTACTGGGGCAGGCTCAGGTTGTTTCTCCTCTAAGTCACTCTGTGTCTGTGCAGGCCTTGGCAATGGTGGGGGGCTGTGTGGCCCTGCCCCATGCTGTTCCTGCTGCAGCTGTTTCCGCAGGATCATATTGTGTAGCATGGCACATACGATGACAATTTGGATACATGTAGCTGATGAGTACTGCAAGGCTCCACTGGATATGTCCAGGCACTGGAACCATGACTTGAGCATTCCAAACACATGCTCTATTATGATTCTGGTCGGTGCGTGTGCCTCATTATGGAGTTCTTGTTCGGGTGTGTGTGCATTTCTGATGGGTGTCATCAGCCATGGCTTCAGTGCATAACCAGCATTCCCCACTAGATGGCCATATGGGATGTCCCCACTGGCAAATATCTGGTACAACTGTGTCATATGCCAGATGTGGGAGTCCTGATAGCTTAGAGGGCAGCCAGCACACACATTCATTATAATGCCCTTGGCATCGCACATGACCTGGCAGTTGATGGAGGGGAAGCCCTTGTGGTTTATGTAGACCCTACCCCACTCACCGGGTGGTGCTTTGATGTGTATGTGCATGCAGTCTATAGCATGCTCTACCTCAGGGTATTCTGATATTTGTAGGAAGAGATGCATATTGCTAGTCAATGCTTCACGGGTGTTGAGGAAATATATGTGCTCACTGGCATGTGCTGACATGGCATCCAGGAACTAGCGGAGTACCCTGGATGCTGATGCCTGTGAGATCCCCATGATATCCCCAGTTGGCCTTTGGAGGGTGCCTGTGGCTAGTATTCTTAGGCCTACACATACCTTGGTATCCACTGGGATGGGTTCCCCTCTGTTGGTTCTGTGTGTGAGGCATGGCCATCACAGCTCAGCAATTTGCTGTAGGAGGTCCCTGTCCACGCTATAGTGATCCACTATCTCCAGCTCATGTAGCCACTGGTAGGTTACCCTGGGTCTGTACACACTTCTCCTTCTCCTCACTGTGGGTTGGTCATCAGCATTCTCATCCTCACCACCCTCAGCCTCTTCCACATGTTGATTTATGACAGTAAATGCAGCCCCTATCATTTTGTTGCTTTTGTTAGGTAAAATTTCCCCATTTGTGTACAATGGTGGTGTAGAGTTTGTGGGAAAAAACAGAGGGAATGGTGTTTGCATAGTTTATATTAGTGTGCTGGGCTGGGCTGCTGCCTGTGTAATTGGCTGTTTCTGATACATTTAACTTGCCAGCTATGCTAGTTCTCCTTCATTACATTCTTATTGCTGTTTTCCCTTTCCATTGCCTTCTGTTTAAGCCCAGAGGCACGCCGTGCAAAGACAGTGCTCAGATGTGCATGGAGCTGCTATTTCCTGGTTTACTTTTTTGGGGGGTTTAAAACCTGGTGCTCAGCATGCACACCCATTTAGGCAATGTAAAGTGTGTTTGGCAGCTTCAGACACAACCTTCCTTAGCTTTGCTAAGCTTACATCAAACCCAAGCCACAGGGCTCCAATAAGCTTATAGTATGCCTGACACACCCCTCTATGATGTCCACTAGCTCTTAGACTTGCACCATGGTCTTCCTGCACCTACATGGTTGGACTGGGACAGCTGTAGAGGTGAGTCATCAGCTGAATATCCAAGCCAAGTCCTCCAGCACCCTCTCTGTGAAATCAGTGCTTCATGTCCCTGCTCCAAGTAACTGACACACACACACTCGTTGAGATCTGATTTGCACACACACACACACACACACACACACACACACACACACACACACACACCTGAGAAAGGCTGGCACAGATTTACTAGCTATGCCCCCTTCTTCCCAGACTATAAGGTAGTTACACTGCCATCAGGCACTCTAAAGCCAGCTACTCTAAGGCTCTTACAAGGGTACTCAATTATACTGAGTGAAATTAATATTAATACAAACAATAGTGTTTGACCAACGCAGTAAATCTTTTCAGTAGTGGTGACAGAGTCACCAGATATATACAAGTTCTCTCAAAGGTTAAAAAATTATTTAAAGGACTGGTCACAATGAAAAGTTTAAAAATATTTAATAATAAATAATAAAAGAACATAAAAATACTAAATATCTATTTACAGTAAATACCACAGTTTCAATCACAGGAAATATTAAAATAACACAAATGAATAAAGACACACAGATACAGAAAAACAGTATTTAACTAATCTCACTATATTTTCATGACTGCTCTAAAGAATTGCTATTCCCTGGTCACTTACTATTGCAAGGCAAGATGAAGTAAGTGAGTGGTTGTCCATTGTCATGTCCAAAAACAGACTGCTCTGAGTCTTCAGTCTCATCTAGTATTAAAACATAATTTTTGCCCTGGATTACAGAATTACATCACAAACATCGGTCATCTGACTTCTGCTTCCTATATTACCCCCTTTCCTAGCAACTGACCAATAATCTCACACATATGTGTCAATAATACACACACACACACACACACACACACACACACACACACACACGCACACGCACACGCACACACACTCAGAGCTTTGCTAAGTTCTGTTGCAGCTCCTGGAAGTCATAAAACAATAAAACACGTCCACTCTTCCTACTGGAGCTAATAAACCATTCTCTGGCACAGACATTTCATTTCAAATTGCAATCAAAACTGTAAGATACAATCTTTATGGCCTAAATTAAGTAATTTAATTTCCTACTATTTGTATCCTCTGTTGCAATATTAATTTCAGTTTATAATACAGTCCGACATACAAATATATTTCTTTTTCTGTCCACCAGGACATACTTTTGGTACATTTTTAACACAAGCAGCTGTACAAATACATTTTCAACACAGGCAGCTGTACAAATCAGTTTGATATACAAATCACATATAATTCTTTACAACAACTCCAGCTAGCTATACTGGTATATGTTACACATCCACTGCCCTACTTCTTCTGGCAATACCTCGCATTGTCTCCCATCAGAAATGTGCACACACACACACACACACACACACACACACACACACACACACACACAAAGGATAAAACAATGCCCACACTCAAACTAGAAGCATCATAGATCATTTATTTGGCATGCTGAAGTCACAGTTGTGCTGTCTGGACATATCAGGGGGTGTACTGCGCTATGACTTAGGCACCTATGGAGAAATTCTCATAGTCTGTGCCACACTGCACAATAGCATCTTGAGGAAGTAGCTGCAACAGGGACAGCAAGGTCGAGGACCTCACATTCTCAGACCACAGACAGGGCCATCACCTCCATCATATGCAGACAAGGATTCGGGGAGAGAACTCCCAACTACAGAGGTAGCCAGCAGAAGCAGACATGCGCAATATGCCATTGCCCTGGCTAAGAGACAAAGGATAGCACACACGCTCACCACCTAAGACTGAAAGGTTCGCACACATGCTCAGCAACTAAGAGGCAAATGACAGCATGCACATTCACCAGCTAAGACTCAAAGGTTAGCACACAGACTCTGCAACTAAGAAGCAAATTATAGCACACAGACACTCACCAGAGAAAGAACACACAACAACCTATGAACATATAAACATTAAATATGATGCCATCCAATGTCCACAAACATTATTTACACATGTAACATCTATGTACAGATAGCATCAGACAGAGATGGCCCAAAAGCACATGACTCAAATAAAGTAATGTCAAGGTAAATTTAGAACCTGTAATATCCAAACAAATGCAAATGTGTAAGAAGATAAACTAACTACATACCGTCAGTCATAAATGTACTCAATCAGAGCCTGTGCGAGGGGTCCACGAATGGCATTCTTAGTGTATAGTAATGATATCTGCAATATACAACTAGACATTGCACACAATAACTGGCATCAAGCCAGTAACTTACCCACTGAAAACAAAACAGTCAGCAGATAATTATATCAACAGTTTCACAAGTAGAGCAATAGGCAGGAATGCAGTATCACTAGTTCGAATGCATAACTTACAACACTAAATGAAAAAAAGCCTTTTGAAAGGAATATTTAGAGAATCATCCAAAATCCTATTATGCACTAAATATGCATATAATCAACATATTGAGAAAGACTCTCTTAGCTATCCACTCTGTGCATCAGACATATATGCAATGTAAAGTCAAACCAAAATGAACAAAGAATATGCACAGTCATCATCATTTGCACAGGGGGGAAGTAGACCAAGGCTGACACCAAAATAGTGAGCATGTGTGAGCAAGAAACACAGAACACTCAGTAACATAGGAAATACCTCAGGGCCACTAACAGGAGATATATCCCAATCAATCAACATTATTTTTTTCTTAGCTTGCATGTGTGCGGGTCAGTATTGGCAGTTTTTGTGAAATGTGTGTGTGTCTGAATGAACATAGTCTGTGCTAACACTACATCCTGCCATGTCAGACTGGTCTGAACCATGCATGGTAGACTTATCAGTTCAATGACATCACTCCTGACCTGGCCTCTTCCAGGAGTTGCACTGTGACTTCCACAACCCTGGTTCAAAGTGCGAATCCTACTTGAATGTCAGTGATGTCTGCCAGATTAATGTTCTTCATGAGTACATTCAGGACCAATGCCCTGTGGCATACCATGTCTAGGTGTGCACACCTCAATCACTGATGGAGCAGTGGAAGTCATTCCACTAGGGGAGAAGGAGCTGGCACAACCACATCAGCTAACACCAGAGGATGTTGTGACTCATCAGACAGGGTCTATATTAGATCATCGAAATGGCTGAATTTCGAATGATCTAATATCGAACCCAATATCTCGAACGCTGAAAACAGCGAAGCTGCACAAAACCGAATTCTTTCCTAGGGAAAGAATTCAGTTGGCCATTGTTGTGGCTTCACTATTTTCAGCAATACGGTGGAAAGTTAAGGGTTGGGTTAAGGTAAGTGTGTGATTGTGCAGACGTTCGGGTTAAGGCGCGGATTGAATGAGTCAGGGTTAGGGCGCGGGTTGGGTGAGTTAGGGTTAGGGCGCAGATCAGGTAAGTGTGCGATTGTGAAGGATGTTAGGCTTAGGGGTGGGTTAAGTGAGTTAGGGTTAGGGCACAGATGATGTGAGTGTGCAATAGTGAGAATTTTGGGTTGGGGCAGGTTAAGTGAGTTAGGGTTAGGGCGCGGGTGAGGTGAGTGTGCAATAGTGATGGACTTTAGGGTTAGGGTCTGGGTTAAGGTAAGTGGATAGATAGTAGCGTATGTGCAGTGTAGTGTAGGGTTAGATGTAGCTTTTAAATGTATGTGTGTGGATTGCTGCTTTTTCGTGTGCTTGTGGTGTGTGTGTGTTTTTCCAAACAGCAAATTTTTTCCATGGAAAAAATTCACTGTTTGGAGGTTTTGATATTGTTAGGATTTGAGTTTTGCAGTTCGACGTTATGGTATTCGATAATGAGCCATTTCGATGATCTAATATAGACCCCTACAGACATGTGGATGCACAGGTTCCATCACAGACACTGCCTACTCATGCACATCTGAATGCACCATGTTTAGGCCTCACACAATTTCTTCTGAGGCCCTGGTAGGATGTGCCTGTGCCTCCATGATGGCCTTATACATATGTCTGGTGTCATGTAATGACACCAAATCAAGACAGGGGTGGATAGTAAGCCTCCACTGAGCACCTCTAGCAAACCTCCTGGGTGGTTCCACACCCTCAATATGGCTATGGGCAGACTCAACCAGCTCTGCAACTGGAGTAACCACACTAGCCTGATCAACTGTGTTGCCCTCAAATTGTCTTATATCTGAGGCCTGAGTGGAATGGGTATGTGTAGGCATACCGTCTGTGTCCAAAATAAAGCCAGTGGATGTGTGAACCACAACCTTAGTGTCAGACTGAACCTCTGCACTCCCTGACTGTGCCTCTGTATTACTACCATCATCATCAGAGGCTACTAATACTCTGATATCAGATGGTATGAGTTCTGCACTGCCAATGTCAGGATCACCTGTGATAATAAACAATAAACACAAGCAGGAGAGAAACAGTTAGGGGAAATGATCCAAACTTGGTTCTACAGACTCATGTTAAACAATTTCACATGCTAAAAGAATACTATACTTTTAACACTCTTGTCAGACTTACATCTATGTAACGGCTATTACTAATCAAAGAAAGTTTGTGCTTATCATCTGCAGGTAGTCTTTCTTATGCTAATTATGAGTTCCCTGGAAAAGGGAAAGGCAGTGGAAACAAAGCTAATAAGCATCACGATGCAAATGAAACAAGGACAAGAGAAAAATGCTTTGCCTATATTTCTCTTAACAAATATATCAGGATCAATCAGACTGGCCATTGCCCCCAAAACAATCTCCACTGGACTCTTCTCTGTTCTAAGGTACATGTTTCAGTCGTATCAGATGTAGAAGAAGTGGCACATATAGATTTCTAGAATGGCATTAAATGCCTTATATATTTTCTTCTTGGGACACACTAGGCTTGTTGTTCACATCAGCAGCAACATCAAAGAGTCTTTGTGAACCCTCTGCTGAGCTGTCTGGATCTCTGACAGTGGACAGGAAATGCTAATTTTCAGTGAGTGGAGGTGGTTCCATAGCATGACCCCCCCCCCCCTCACAGCCATCTGTTCTTTTGCTACTGCAGCTGCCCTCCTACATGCTGCTGTAATCATATCAGTGGCATTATGTCATGCCTGATTATAGTTTCTGGCATGGCCACTCAGTGCATTTATGTCAGTGACCACCTGCTGCCATTTGCTTTTTCGGGCAAACATATCACCTCTGCCTCTATCAAGCAGAAGGATCCATGGTGGCATAAAGCTTCACTGATGACCTTTTTCTCTGCATCACTGAATGTTGGCTTGTGTGGAACAGATAGTCTGGGTTCTGTAATCCTGTATGAGATGAAGCAGAAAAATAAACACATTTGTACCACATACAGAAAGCATTTTCCTCAAATAAAATCAGTGTACCCATCCTCAATACAAAACAATTGAACACAAACAATGTTAATTTCAGACTCTACACAGGCTAAGGGAGCCCCTACTGAAAAAAAAGAAACATTAATACATTAGTATTACATCCATTCTCTTAACATTTCTGTAATAATGACAATTGTTTAAATAACTGCTGGGTGGCAGGATCATCAATAACTAGTCAAAAATTCAAAGTCCAGCTACCCAGACAATTTCCATTGGTCTCTACACTGTTGCTGAGGTTGCCACAGGATATCTGAGAAGCCTAACATCTGTTAGCTACACATGTAGAACCCCCTGAAGTTGGTAATAAACACAGTGGCTGGTGAAAGTCCAGTAACAAAAGATAACACAATTATGTGATGGAACCATTCTAACTTGGAAAGCACAGCAAGAACTGACATATGTGCAATATGCCAGCAGTGAATTTTTAAAATTGCATACATATCAAAATTCTTTTTACTGTTGCATATTGAAATACATTCAAAATATGAACAGGTAAGCAGTTTATAAAGGGGATAAACATAACTTATGAAATAGTGCAGCAATTTGTAGAACAATCTCACGCCAACTAACTAGTGGCAATGGTCTGTCTGTACCCAATCAGTCTCCCAGCTTCACTTTCATAGGTACACCATTACCTTTATATGTCCTCGAGAGTTTTGATTTTATTTTTTGAAGTGCACTACTCATAATCCATCAATTTTAATGTGTAGGATACATCTGTACACAAAAGCGAATCTGAGAAACACATGGCATTTTAGTGAATGTTAGATTTATTAGTTAAGCTATTTTTGGTTGGTTGTTCTACCATTTAACTTAGACAATTTCAACCAATTGTAATATTGTTATCGCATCTTGATAGGTAGTCATGTTTTCAGTATTTAGCTTTATTGGTCAAGATTTTGTATTATTTTATGATTGCTAGGGAGGTTAGCTGAGACAATTAGTTATGCACTGTTAATGTTTTAATGTTTTAATTGTTTGCTGTTTTTGATTGGGAATTTTTCCAGTCATTATAACTATATAATGACAGTGTTTTTGCTGTATTTCTTGAATGGCCTGAAGAAGCAACTTTGTGTTGTGAAAGCGCTTACCCTTATTTTCAACCTTTTTACTTTTTACTTATTAAAGTTTTCCTTCTCCTCACAGAGTGGTGTTGGATGTTATTGGTGTTTACAATTTTTGTTTACACCACTGGGTTGCTGTCAGAGTGCTGTTTTCATGCATTTTTTGGAAAGTAAAAATCATCTTCTCTCCTCACTTAGCCCAACACTGTGTTTAAGACAGTATATGTAGTGAAGCATGTATGTATCATACACCAATCTGTATTAATTAGTTCATGAAAGTCTATCCATCTGACATATATTTGCAAACAGTAATACTGCCTCTGTTATGAGAATGCATTTCACAGGACTTCCTAAAGTCACACATATGCAGGCTTATCGGAAGTATATCTCCACTCATACTGTATGCAGTTTATCTGTAGCAAACATGGGTAAAGGGGAGCTCTCCTCTAATACTGACAAATAGTAATATTGATTGAAATTTCTGCATTATTTCTTCCTTAGGTTTGATTCCTGGATTGGTCAATTAATTTTTAACACTGTGTAATTCCAGAAGGTTATGTGCCAAGTCATCCTCTTTGACCTCCAAAACATCAAGGATAACAATCCAAGCCATTAAGCCTGTCAATGTTGACCATCTGAAAAAGTGTGAATAGGCTGAGCATCACACATGGCAAATCCCACTGCCATTATTCAGACCTTCACTGCTGTTTGACAAAATACTCTCCTCTTTGTTTGCAAACTTCTCTCTGTCCTTTACATCACACAAATGCAGTTGGCATGGTTGTGTGTGTTTCCACACTAGTTGTTCAATGTGAGATTGGAATTTGGTGCTAATTCAGACATAGAGTTGCTGCTTGACATCTGTAGACATGGCTGGTGTGGGAGATGACAGTACTGAATTTAGAGAACAGAGCTGGGGTGTTGAGGAGTCCGGGATTTTTGGGGCACTCCTTGTGAAGCGCTACAGCCATAGACTGCTGCATGGGGACTACACTGGGTCTCAGTATAAGACAGAGGCTTGGAACAGATTAAGTACGGCTGTTAACAGTGCAACTGGAATCCCACACACTGGACATAATTGCCATCACCACTATAGAAACCTGAAACAGTGCAAGGATGACCTCCTTAGCCTATGGGAAGATGAGTTTAGAACTGCTGACATCCCTCAGTTGTGTAAATATACTGGCTCATTACTATTAAATTATATAGAATGCAGAACACAGCCAGGACTGTTATTCAGTATGCTTTCATGTGTCTTCTTCTCTGTTGTACAGCTGTTGAAGACATTGCAGTAAATGGGGAGATGCACCAAGAGAGGTTAATTCACCTCAGAGAGGCACAGGGTACATATGCATCAGGTCTTAATGTAATCCTAATAAATATTGTAATTGTATGCAATATGGCAATACTGAAATAAATAGTTGTATTTATGATATCATAGCAGTACATTTGATTACTGGTACAACAGAGTAAGACCTTCCCATCATACCTGGGTATGGTAAAGGTGTATAGAATGGATAATCAGAATTGTTTATTTTCTGAAATTATACAGTTGTGATATGCCATGGATCTAATTCTCTCTCTTTTTTGTCTCATTCCACCTCTTCTCTGTCTGATATGCCATGGATCTAATTCTCTCTCATTTTTGTCTATTTCCACCTCTTCTCTGTCTCTCATTTATTTATTTATTTTTGGGAGAATTATTTTCATGCATTTCGGCTAACAAAAACTAACATGCAGCACAGAAAGGTAGACTGACCACTGCATCTCACCAGCCATCCCTCTACAGGTTTCAGCACTGATACCCAGCACTTCAGGATCACAACCTGTCAACCTTGCCTCAACAAACCCTGCCCTACCTGTAACATTTGCATTAGGTAATTCTGTTATGACAGCTGGTGCACTGGTACACTCTGGGTATAGTAGTAGTGAAAGTGGTGATTTTGTCACCCACCAAGAGCTAAAAGGGGTGGTGGAGGGTATAATGGAAAGGGGACTCAGTGCCTGAATAGGCTGAAAAGGTAATTTATCACATTGCCAAGAGTGACACAGGAAACTGAGACAGGAGACAGTGAGGATAGTTCTTAGAGTAAGGACTAGATTCTCACTGTTCTCAGGCTTGATATGGGTCTGCCTCTGATGTTCCCTTCCCGTCACCAATCATGGTGTCTCCCAACATTTTGTGCCCATCATCATCCTTGTCTGTCTTGTTTGTCCTGTATGCATGTTCCTGCTTCTTCACCTAATCTTCCTATCTGACCGTCACATTCCTAAGCCCCTTCCCCAGCAAAATGGGCACCTGTCCCACAAAAAAATAATGACTCATACATAGCTCTTCATTTAACCTATGTGTCTTCTTGATGCACTCAGTTTGGTACAGTTGGCTGTATGACATTATTTACACTACCCTCTGTGTGGTGACAGTCAAATTTTACAAAATTATCTGCATTTCTAAATAGCCATTGTGAAAAAAAATAGTTGTGATTCTCTCTAACTAGTTTCCCTCAAATTCTGCTATTCTTTCCCCTGTGTCCTCCCCTCTGCAGTTCAATTTCAGATGTATGTCATATTGTTTCCTACTGTGATGTTGCACTTCTATGATTTGATTCATATTATATATCTTACTTTTTATCCAGTTAAGCATTTGCCAACACATCCATGACCATATGGAAGCTTTAGTAAGCCACCCCTATTCTACTCATGTCTTAATACATTTTTGCTTCTTGAACCCCACAGCCATGCATTACTGATACAGAGCATGACAGATGAATACTGATAGCACAACATAAAGATGTGCATTAATGACCGATAACACCACCCTTTCATACATGTCTGTATATCTGTCTCCATCTTCACTACTTCTCTCCCATCTCTTTGTACTGTTGGCTATTCATTAGGCTGATGGATGTAAATATCATGTTATGGCATTTTCAGACTGTCATTACTTTGTTGAAAAATCTTCCCTTGTCTGAATAGGTTATCACTGTCCCTTCAAAGGTGTGATTTTGACAGGTGTGAAATAGGATTTCCTTGGTAGACTGTTGAGAGAGTAATCAAATCGCTAAGCTTTATTTTTCATCTTGACAACAGTTCAAATCCAGCATTAGGTGAGACTCTTATTGCCTATTTTTATAAGCGCCTTTCCTGTGAATGTATTGCCTATGTATCTCTCTAAGCCCCGTCTGTGTTTTTAGCATTTGCACAAGGTCTGGCAAAGAGCAACTGTACTATGTGATGCTAAATTGCATTTCAAATGTTGTTGCAAAATCTGGTGAGTTTTTGTCTTACACTGCATTGTACACCCAGTTAACTTGTGATTTCCCTTGAAGCATGTCTCATGTGTAGTAGGTATAAAAGATTATTTCAGTAGGTATTAATGATGCAATTTGGCCAGACAACATATTTATGATTGTCATTCCTATGTACTCTTAAAGTCATGATAAAAATTTATGATAATAATCACATGTTGTCACCTTTTGTAAAATGATCTGCATAATGGAGTCAAACCCTGCTTCAACTGTTCTTTTTCATTTAGCTCAGTGAATTTCAACCTTATGCCACAAAGAAAGCTAGGTTGATAGCTGGAATTTCTCAACTAAGTACTGTCCAGAGTGCTGAAGGTCGCACATCACTGCTAAGCCTGTTTGCACTATAGAAGTCAAACCAAATTAAAGTTTTTAAACTTTTTTACAGCCTAACATCACACAAACAGGGAAGCCAAGCACTACACTTCATTTTTAAATTGAGCTTCTTCCCTAACATGGAAATGTATAATACAACATGCTGAACATATGTATGCCACATGTTAGCATAAAACAGATCTGTTGTAAATGTAATTGGAATCACATTTCCCGTTTGACTCATGTTTGTGCAAAGGTTGGCACGTAGTACCACTGTACACCATTAAACATTGGAACTTCAGCCCGAGTTCAAAACTTCAAAGTATAATCACACATGTGCTAGCACTTTGCCAGATCTCTGCAAAAATGTTTACAGCACTGAGCTTTAGGAAGAAATTTTGAACAAAAATAAGTATTGCTACTGGATTATATTACTTTATTACATGTTAGCTGCTTAATGTACTCATGTGAAATGCAGTGAACTGTGTGGCTAACTTACCACTTCATTCTGGACAGTTGGGTCTGCACTACAGCACTGACACAAATGATATACAACAACATACAGCCTTGACCTACATACTTCATCATTACTTAGCCCTCCTGCATTGGAACATTACATATTGCTTGGCATTGACAGAATCCATGAATGCTTCATTGTCCAATTTGTGTTTCACAAGTGTGTGCCTCATTTACACAACACAGGTGCATGTCACTCGCCGTTCTGAAATATATATTAATGACAGCATAGCTGACATAATTAAGCAGTAAGTAAGTATGTATGTATTATTGATCATAACACTGCACCTGCTCTGTCATATCAACAAATATGGATTTGCACAAAACCTTCATAACCACAATACTTTCTCTGACACAGAATGAGAAGCTAATCCTATCTACACTGCACTGTGACAGTGTAAAAGTCAGACATCTGTGGCGGTACTTGCATTAAGTACTGTGTTATCCAGATTGCATAACTAGATAGGTAGGGTGCTCTAATCTCAAAGCGCTCATTGTGTGTGTGTGTGTGTGTGTGTGTGTGTGTGTGTGTGTGTGTGTGTGTGTGTGTGTTTGTGTGTGTGTGTGGAGCTGTGTACATATGACCTTAAATACTATCGGCCTCAATCAAGTAGTAGTCTGGAGTTAATTTTGCACTGCACAGTGAGTCCATATCAATGTAAGACCTTTTGCCCAGCATAATCCTTTCTGCAACACAACAGTGATGTCATCGTCTATAAAATGCACTCTCACAGTATTGAAGTCAGACTTCTATGGTGGCACTTGCATTGTACTGTGTCTTCTAGATAGCATAGTTAGATAGGGAAGGGGTTCTAATCTCACAGCAGTCACCTTGTATGAGTGATAGTGGTTACATCACAACAATGGAGGATTGTTTCCACAACTGTACTCCTTTGACTCCCACTCATGAAAAGCATTTACATCATCAGAGCAGTCCCACATCCTGTTTTTACTCTGTCTACAAACACATATTGTCTGCAAAACACTGATGAGGTCATCATTTCAATAATGCTTTGTCATACCATTAAAGTCAGACTTCTCTTGTGGCACGTGCATATAATACAGTTGTGTGTAGATTTTGTCAGTCAATAGGTAGAGAGTTTGAATACAACAGTCATGTGTGTGTGTGTGTGTGTGTGTGTGTGTGTGTGTGTGTGTGTGTGTGTGTGTGTGTGTGTGTGTGTGTGTGCATGTGTGAATGTAAATGAATGCAGGAGTGTATTACACCTCTTAGTACTGGCAGCATTTACAATTCCAAATAACTGTATCATTTTGCACACCACTGTCATCATCCTTTCCAAGATGCAGTTTGGCTCACATGCAGTAAGACTTCTACTGTGGTGTGTGTGTATAATACACTTGTGTATAGATTGTGTTAGTCAATAAGTAGGGATATCAAATACAGTAGTGAGGATCTCCTGTGTGTTTGTAAATGTAAATAAATGTAGGAGTGTCTAAACCTCTTAATATTGATAACATTTACAATTCCACATATCTATAGAAGTCATTTTTGCACAGATATCTCCTTTGCAAGACAAAGCTAATGTCATTCTTTCCAAGATGCAGTGTGGCACACATGTAGTCTGACTTCTCCTGTGGCATGTGCATTTAATACACTTATGTGTAAATTGTTTCACTACATCAATAGTGAGTTTGAATACAGGAATGACTGTATGTGAGTGTTAGTTTCTTTCTCTTACTGTCCAGAGCAGGCTGCAAATATATTTATGAGGTATATCTATACAGTGTGCTGTGTGACCACCTTTTAACAAAAACATGAAGGTAGTACACAATGCTGATGTCATCCATTGACATGTGCAGTGCCACAGTTGTCAAATAAATCTGTAGTTGCACTTGTGTTTCAGCAAATCTTCATTACACTGTGATGTTAGTTATATAGTTCATATCCTGACATCACTGCTTACAGTCAGTGTATATGTTAACAGTGTTATCATCCACATGTGCTATGTTCATATATAGATGCTGTTTCCTGTTACAGGTGTTTATTCTACATTTCCTTTGGATAGGCTGTATTGAAGGGTGATGTGGTAATTTGAATAGATTGCCATTACATAGTTGTAGTGAGACACCTCCTCAAGACTGAGGATATGATATTATCTAATATATGTTGTTGCCTAAGTGAGGCATGTGTTCTAATACAGGATTATATTTACATTGTACATAATTGCTGTTCTACCATCACAGTAACAACAGCAGGGACTACAGGTATGTTTGGGTATACCTAGCATCAGGCAATGTTTTTTGACATACATCAAGACTCTAAGCAATTACGGGACACATGTTCCTTGATTCATACATACGATGTAATGCTTTCACATAATCACACATGACAAGTGGTGATGCTCTTATTCCATGGCACATTCATTGATCCCTCTATGATATTGATTTCCTCAATGCTTAGACAAGCATTCCAAACTAGTATTGAGTGACTGTAAGCATTTCTGACCTTAAATGTTCTACAGGAAAGACATCTGCCACAATTATACTTTGTATGTATAGCGTGGCAGAGGCACCCCTCCATCCATTTTAGCAGATAAAAATTATGGGCAAATAAAGTACAGCTGATTGAATGACTTCACATAGGTGAAGTTCAACAGCTGGGAAAACAGTTCTACTGTGGCACATGTGATTAATAGCCATATTGTTATTTTGAGAAGTTGCACAGCTTGATGTTCATTTCAAGCATAGAGATTCATTTTGTGTGAACATACTGACATTACACAACAACCATTACATCACAATGGTCTTATCCCTTGATATGTTGTATGAACACATATGAATGTAGCTTTGGATTCCATAGCAGTAGACATTTGTCCTCCCAATGTCATGATGAGAGTGCTATTGTGGCACATGCATTGAGTACTGTAGTGTACACATGTGTGCTCCAGTTCTTGGGTGGTATGTGTATAAACATACAGAGAAACCTTTCTTGACCACAGAACATTGATATAGAACTGATGACAATTGTGTGCACATGAGCATACTCATTTGATTATCATCAGCTTGCCATGCTGATATGACACATTCATTATCAGGGATCCTTTCTTAATTCACACATTAATTTAATTTGTTTGTGATAATACCCATAGACACTTTCCAACAATGCACAGTTCTGAGGAATACATTACATAATAGTGTGGTGTTTGCATCTATTTTTATCTGACTACCCAATAACTGCATCAGGCATGAGTGCCTTAGGCTAGTGCATTATGTATCACAGTCTGCTCCCACATTTGTAACATCACACACACCTACGTATGAGATGTATGACCATTAGAATATTGAACTACATAATTCCCTTCAAAGGTGATCATGCTTGTATATGTGTTGTGCCTACTTCTGTAGCATATGCAATTAATACACAGGTCAGAGGTAATATTGATTGGATGGGTTTGATTCTTGCAAAAGAAGATTGTGGCTTTTAAACTATTTCTATTTTCCTATGTGTTATATTGACGAAATGCATGCTATGCAACTATCCCATAATGTATGTACTATCCTTGAAAGCATGCCATCTCAACTTAGCACATTCTAAAGGATGGGTAGTTTTGAATATTGGAATAAACAAGAGGAATGGAGTGGTGGTTATATTAATTAAACCTCAGAGTGGTATTGAAAATTTAAACACTATAATCATGGAGGTAGAAAGAGCATTATGTGACTTGCAGATTAAAAACAAATATGTCAGAACACATAACACGTGTGTTACCTAGTTCAAAAAGAATAAAAAAGTTCCATGAAAAAAAACTTACTTAATGAGAAAGTGAATGTTTGTTGGGTAACTGATTTAACTTTTTTCATCTGTGAAAAAGGAAGAAAACAAAGGAAGTCATGGAGATCAAAGATCAGAGGACAAAGCTTAAACATTCATAAGTGTTTGAAATATATGCTGGATAAAAAAATGTATAGGAACTATAAGTTCTAAAACAGATGGTTACTTTTTAATAGTTAAATAGAGACAGTAAAATGTGGATAAATGAAAAACTTTTTCAGACTGTATGACTCTGTCAATGAAGGTTGAGGTCAAAGTGTCATGAAGAAAGCAAAAATGCTCATTTTTTGTTTTAAATTAATAAACTGTGGTTTAAACAAGCAATACCAGCTTGATTCATGTTTTCTTATTTTTAATAAAAATGTAAAGTGATCTTTGATATGGATCTTAAATAAGAATTTATGACAATAGTCTATTTTCATAACTCATATGCCAATATCATCCATGTAGAACTAGTTTTCCCTTTTTTTGCTTTGTTTTATATATACAAAAATACACACGCACACACACACACACACACACACACACACACACACACACACACACACACACACACACACACACAAATACACACACTACAGGGTGCGTGCTATGCCTTTTTGCCTTCAGTGCCTCACAAAATCTTTTCAAAATGTTTCGCAGGTCACTGCAATCAAGAGCCTATGCAAACATACATGCTTTTCTTCTAAATGTTTCTGTCTTATTTTAGTTGTCCTTGTCACCAATGAATATACAGAGGTGGAGTAGTGGTGAGGATTCTCTCTGACTGTTTTCACTCCTTCAGATTTCTCCACAAAACACTTGTAGAACAGTGCAACTAGTACCATAGACACATTGCTATTTTTGCAGTGGACTTTCTTCTTTATTATTTGCCCTTATCGCCTACTGTATTTCATGGGGAGGTGGCATGCCATCTGATATTGTTCCACACTGAAATTGTTCTAACATCATTTCAGGACACTCAGACCTGTATCGTAGTCTATATAAGTACAGACTTTTTCTATAGCCCATTATTTCTTTTAAATGCTTTTAAGATCCCCTATACTTATTAGATTTGAGTAGAGATATACAAACACACACACACACACACACACACACACACAAACATGCACATTTTAAGTATTTAATTTGATTTGACTATCTTATTTGTTATGTCTGACGAAGTCTGTGCTTGAAAGAATAGTTGACATAAGTGCTAACACAATTTTTGGTCCCCATGTGTACATTTCTTTTGTAGTTTTAAGTTTAATGAAGTTTGTGCTAGTAAGTAATTGATTTTCATTTAATATGTCTACTCTAATGAAACATTTTGGTTGAAACATTGAGGGTCCAGCTCAGTGAATGTAGCATGCCATACAGAGAGATGAGAACAAAGGTGCTTTGAATATACCTTAATTGTTTACACTGCAACAGTCCAGTCTGACAACATCTTTGGTGACAGTATCAATGTACTAAGTTTTTTTTCCGACAAACCTAAAAATCCTTTTCAGTCATATGTTACGACAAATTAGGGCAAGGTTGTGGTGAATCAAGTGAACTACTGAAATAACTGACTAGGAAAACGGTCAAATATAGGACTACTCAATGGGGTGTTTATATTTGTAAAGATTGTTGAACTTGAGAAAGTGTCAAAAGGGCTTAGGTTATTTAAGTTTCCATCTGTTCTCTACATGATCCAGAAATGTTTAGACAATTATGTAAGATTTTTAATAATACTGACATTTAGTTGTTGATACTAATTATTAGGTGCCATGAAGAATTTGCATTGTGAGGTGATAATGAGCAATTAATAGTGACGATTAAAGAATATAAATTTAAAAAGGTGAGTAGAAATGAAAAGAGTATAATGATGATGTTTGCAAGCATTTTTTTTTTAAATAACAGTAGGTTAATGAACCCATCTAAAGCCAAACCTCAGACAGCTTCAGCTAACCTGATTTTACATGATGATTAAGTTGTTTTAGAAATGCTTCCTCAACTGGTAGAGAGAAGAAAATACCTCCCCCCATTTATCTTCTACAGCTGATGGAAACTTAAATAACCTAAGCCCTTTTAGCAGTTTCTCAAGTTCAACAATCTTTAAAAATATAATTACTCCATTGAACAAATAAATCTGAGGGTGTTATGCCTTTGTGTCTTAAACGGTGGATGTCTGTCATCTATGGAAGAGGTTGAAATCACTAAATGCTAGCAAGTGTTGTCTGATAGGTCCATAGGTACTTACTAGACTATTGGTCTGGGAGGAGCTTTAGAAGCCTAGACTTACATTTCCATGGTAGTTTTCAACCCTTGTATTTTTTTGTACAAATAACCTAGACACAAGCATAAAAATAATATGTTGAGCCATTTACATGTGTCCAATGTGTCCACTATCCATGAGGGACAAGGGTGCTAAAGCTGTTGTGAATTGTGATTACCATTTATTCATACAAATTACATTTAAATAAAGTAAGTACTTTGGGTTATGTGGAGTGGTAGATAGCTCCATAGAAGTGGAATTCTCTGTGAAATATATCTATTCTTCCAATATGCTCTATCTATGTTGTAGAAGAGATTTTGATCCCATGAACAGATGTTTATGCCACCCATGAACTTATGAATGTGTAGTAGATCTGACAAGATAAAGTCTGTTGAGGTGCTATATGTCAAGTGGCCCACATAGCTTTGATGATTTAGGCCCTTGATTTTATTTTTTTTTTTTTTGAAGAAACATTGAGATCATTCCAGTTGTAACAAGTATTTGGATTTGGACAGGTACATGCCGAAAGGGCATTATATGTAATGAGCAACATAATGAGTACTAGCTACAAGTGCAATAATTACATCCCTGGACCTAAACACCATATTTTTAGATATAAGCTGTGTGTCAAAACAGGACTTCCTTACAATAGTGAATATATGGTGATCAAAGGACAGTTCATAATTAACAGGGTTTCCCAGATTCTTACTACAGGATCAGTTTTCAGGGGTATGGTGCCAATGTGATAGTTACAAGGGGGACCCATGTTTGTTAAAGGATACGACTGGACATTTCTTGGTATTTAGTTTCAGTCCATGGTTTTGATACCAGCTATTTGTTTGGAACAGGCCTTCTTGGATGGTCATAGTTTTCTCTGGTAAGTTTACGATAGTACCAAGTTTACAGTCATCTGCAAGCTTGGCTAGCTGAAAACTCTGAACATTAGCTGTGACCACCCAAGATGTAAATTCCAAAATGGATAGTGCAATGACAGAACACCAGGGTACACTACTAGTAACAGGTTTTTGGAGGAGGTAGATCTGTCCAGCTCAATTTCCAGGGTTCTGTTTTTGTGCCAATTTGCTATCCAATGAGTTACATAGGAATTTACATTTATCTCAGATATTTTATCTATGATACACTGTGTGTGATGGTGTTGAATGTCTTTGTGAGGTCTAGATTTGCATTATATACTGTTATGCCTTCATATGTTGCTGCAGTATTTCTTTCGAAGATATCAAAACCAGGATTTGCCCTTGACAAATCCTTGAGTCAAGAGTCTGTAGACAACCTATATTCTTTAATTATTAATTCCATAATGATATTTTCCATAGCCTTACAGATGAGGCTGGTTAAGCTATGAGTCTATAACTATCTAGGTCCACTGAAGCCCCACCTCTATGCAAGGGAATGGCTGTTGCTGTCCTCCATTCATGAAGCCTATTTTGAGGCTGATATTGAATGGACTCTGTAGAAACTCTAACAATTCATGTTCCAGGCTGACCATTAGGCAGCTTGCATACTACCCAGACTCATAGAAGTAGTGTTCTTGGTCCTCTATAACAGTTTGAGGACTTGCTCTTTGGAGATGTGGGGGCTGTAGATTTAAGTATGTGACCTGAGAATACTGAAGGGGAGACAGGGTTGAAGTTTGAAATAAATGTGTCTGCTAGTAGATTGGCAATCACTTGTATGTGATATAATTTGCTATTAGCTCTGCACAATGCTAGGCATTATTACTGAGGTTTCTAACATAGTTAAAGAAAGCTTTGTGGTTATCCTTTGCCTCAGTGGATTTTTACCTCATATCTGCCTTTGGTTGATTTGATCAGGGTCCAGTGTTTTTAGCTTAGTGTAGGAAACATTTCTGGCATCTTTAGAGTTAATTTTTTTGCATGAAGTTAGATTTTCTTTTATTATACAGTCTGATTATAATAGGGTTCTACCACAGGAGGTTATTCTTGAAGTTGGCATTGCATTTATTTCTCAGTAGGACAAAGTCATCTATGCAGCTATTTCTATGTGCATACTATTTAGCAGTAAATGACTCTGCATAAGCAGTGAGGTCTTCAGCATGGAAGTGGCTTTTGAATTCAGCCAGTTTATCACTCAATTTGATTAGATTAACATTCTCGTACTCTGAATATAAAGGCATTGGATATTGCTTCAGGTTTTAGTCTTAAGATAAATGCGACTGATTTGTGGTCTGATATGACTAGGGAGTAAGTTAAAATTGTTGGGTAACAAAACTGCCCCATACTGGCAAAAATCAAATCCAGGATTTTGCCACACTTGGTTGGGATGCAGACAAACTGTTCCAGAGTATTTTCATTGATGAAGTTCGGACTTTTCTGTGCATACATGCTTGAGAATGTAGAAGTCTTCCAATTTATGAAGGAGTAGCTGAAGTCTCTCAGGAGAATGATACTCGGTTTAACACATAGCGACTCCATGCTAGTTAGGTAGGAGGCATTGGCCAAGGTGGACTTGTAGGGGGTCCTATAGTTAGCTACGATATGATAATGTTTTTATAAGAGTAAATTGGATGTAGAGGAGTTCCAGGTCATTATCTTTTCTAATGAGTTTGAAGTTAAGATATATTTTTAAAACATTGATACACTACTGCCTTTAGAGCCTTTGTCTAATGTTGTCATCCCTGCACTAATGGATTGGTTTCAATAGCCCTGAAACAGATCCTTTGATGTTGCATATACTGCATATACTGATGTTTTCCAAAGTAAGGATTACTTATAGGGAATAGCTGTTCTTGCATAAACATATAAATGAACAGTTATATCACTGACCATGTCTGACCATATCTTACACCTGCTGTGTCTGTGGATATAAGAAGTCTGAGAGCTGACACCCTATAAGACTTTGGTGTACCAATAATAAGTGGTGGGATTGATGTTTGTCAACAATGGTAAACTGTGATACCGTGATACCCGGGTGTGCTAGTGGAACTTGTTACTTGCATAGTCGTTAAAGTCAACGAGCAGAAGACAATTATCTAAGCTCTTGGTATTTCTATCTTTTTAGCAGAAAATTTAATATAGTAACAGGACATGTTCATCTAGAATATTCTGATAGCATGATGAAATATATTAGTAGAAATTAATACCGTGTTGGTGATACAGTGCAGTGCATCCAAGAATTAGATGACACACTGCTCTAAAATAGTTTCAGTTTTAATCCGAGTGTGTGTTTTCTTGGGCAGCAACCAGACATAGCCTGTGACAATGTACTTAAGTGCTGAGCAAAATTTAATGAAAGCATTTTGTTCTAGAGTATAAATTGATGTTTATCTGGTTCACTTCCCCAAATGATTTTGATTCAGCACATGATACTGAAATATGATCCAATATTTCCTGCATGGTGAAGTGAATCTTAATGAGTCTGAACAGTTGAACTTAGCTGAACATTAGGCAACTCTCGAGTCACTACTTCAACAATATGAGAAATAAAATCTCCACTAAGTCTGCAAAGCCATGATAATTGTCATTTAGTGGAAACCAGTTTTACTAATAGCTATTAGCTGTCAACTCCTCTGTCATACAAAATATTTGCTTCCATTCCATGTCACTTTCTTGTATTGTATTGTATTGTTTCTGATCAACACTCAAATATATTGCACCACTCAACAACCATGTCTGTTTTCTTTGTCTGTATTTTTTACTCATAATCCATTGCAAAATTAGCCAGAGGTGTCTCCTTGCCAGTAAATAATAGCAAAAAAACCTGCTTCAACCATGCTGTTAGACTTTTTTCTATCGGCGTGTGGTGATCTGTATTGCATGCCAGGCGCTCCATCCCAGAACCTTCCCCTGACAGTTAATTTAAGGTAATGTCAAACTCAAATCAGCTATGCACACATATTTTTCTGTGCTCATCACTGAACACTAGCAATAAACAACAGTAATGCAGCACCAATATCCCTGCCAGGCAGTGACTGAAGCTGTATCATACATCAACTACAAATCAATAAGTCTCTTCACCTCAGAGTCAGTGATCCTTATCAGGAGCTCACCAAGACATTACTTCTACAAGATGTAGCTGCAACAAAGTTAAATGCCATTATGTATGAAATGAAACGCAAAATACACACACACACACACACACACACACACACACACACACACACACACACACACACACACACACACACGTCTGATGGGAGAGTGTTCTGAGTTAAACCTATAAAAGATAATAAACCTCTAGTAGTCACACAAATAACTTCAAAAATCTTGGCAGTCAGCTGAGATTAAGTAGTCTGTTGATTTAATGACATTTAAACAAAAAATATCATTTTTTTTACTACTTTTTAAAATACCACTACAGTTCTCTACAGTACATAAGAACTACATAACTCTGCAGGTAGCATTTCAACTAAACAATTCTAAATGAAACTGAAACAATAACATAAATGATGAGTACAACAGAAAGATCTGCTCTGATGTTTAAAACTGAAGTTCTTACAGTAACATCTAGTGTATGACTTCACCTCCTTTTTTATTTTCTTCTAGCATGAAAACAAAATAAATTTACATAGTGTGGAAATGAGTATTTGTATTTAATAGATTATCTTAAATACCTTGTGTCACTTGTCTCGTGTATTCAAAAAAGATGATGAAGCAGTGTATGGCTTCAAGATATTTGCATTCACTTGGGCTGACTGTACAAAATGGCACTTATCTTGCACATGCTCAGTAACTTATATGCACGTGCCATCTAGCTACAGTGGCTGACTAGGTTCAATATACACAATGATTTACATCCTCCCTCTTTAATATGCTCGATATGCAATAGGAGAACAAAACATTTTACATGCTAGATATCACATCAACATTTCAACATAAATAAGTTCAAGTCCAAGTCACTGTGTATTTCGGATTGGGTCTGGAAATTCTACCTGATCTGGTCACATAGAAATTATGACTAGGTTTAGTAACTGGGACAGTCTCTGGGGATTCTTTCTCAATTGGAACTTCAGGGGTTACATCAGGATTACTTGAAGAAAGTACACTGTCCTCTGGAATATGAACAAGGTTAGAGTTGCTCTGAGAAATAGAGTTTCTGGCACAGGCAATCTGCTGTGTCACTGGTTTGGAGACTGGAAGTCTATGTCTTTGATTCTTTTTGAAATCCATTCCTTCAAATTCTACGATGTAAGATCTTGGTACTTCACAAAGATTTTTGATGATACCCACTTGGTCATGTCCTTTAGATGTTTGCATTCTCACAACTTCTCCTTGTCTTAATGGTCTAACAGGTTTGTTGGACTTATCATAGTACAACTTTTGTGACTGACGTTTTTTCAAAAGTAGAGCCTTGACCATTTTGTTGTTCTTTGAATTTGGTACTAGCAATTGTTTACTGACTGGCAAACTTGTTCTCGCCTGTCTAGATATTAATCTCTGAGCAGGTGAATCTAGCAAATTATCTCCAGGAATGTTTCTGAGAATAAGTAAGTTAAGGAAAAAATCAGTGTCATCTCTCTTCGATTTCTCCAACAAACATTTTGCAATTTGAACTGCACACTCAGCTAATCCATTGGGCTGTGGATACTCAGGACTACTAGTAACATGGCCAAAGTCCCATGTCTCAGCAAATTTCTTAAACTGCTGACTTGTAAATTGTACACCATTGTCAGAGATGACTTATGTGGACTACCATGGATATAAAAATGCCTCTACAACTTAGTAATGACTGTGCTGGATGTCAAGTTAGGGAGAAGATCAATTTCAAACTAATTTAAATAAGAGTCTACTGACACCAAGTAATGCTATCCATTCCATTCAAAAATATCAGTAGCAACCATTGACCATGGTAATTCAGGAATCTGGTTTAGCTGAAGTGGTTCTTTTTGTTGGTGTGGTTTGGTGCTGTTGCAAATTGAAGATGCTAAAGTTTCCTTCCCTATATGTTTTGACATAGAAGACCAAAATACTATGCCTCTGGCCCTTCTGTTGGTTGAATCAGTACTGCACCTGGGTGACCATGATGCAAAATTTTGATATATTCCTGTTGTAGTGCTTTAGGAATTACCACTTTAGGACTTTTCATGATTCCATCTTCCATCATGAGCTCGTCTCGGTAAGGAAAAAAACTGCTGTATGTCAAGTGGTAAACTGGTTTGTCGTGTTGGCCATCCTTGACTGATAACATTTTTCAGCTTCTGTTGAACTGGGTCTGAAGCTATGTGATTTCTAAGTTCATGAAGATGTGATGACGAAAAATTCCTGACTTCCATGACTTCAAAGTCTGCTTTCTCATTTTTGTGTTGCTCTGTTGTTTGTCTGGGTGCTTCTCACAAAGCATCAGCAAGGTATAAATATTTACCTTTTGTATAGACAACATTGAAATTGTACTTTTGCAATTTTAATGTCATGCATTGCAAGCATGCTGGGGATGTATATATTGGCTTTTTTAAAATTGTCACTAGAGGTTGTTGCTCAGTCTCTATTTGGATAGGTCTTCCATAAACATAATCATTGAACTTTGAACATGTAAATACCACTGCCAAAAGCTCCTTCTTTGTTTGTGCATAATTTATCTCTGTTTGAGTTAAAGTTCTGGATGCATAGGCTACTGGTATACCTTCTTGAAGACATGCTGTGCCAAGACCATACTTTGAAGTATCGTATGAAAGAGTTTCAGGTTTGTGAACATCGTAATATCTCAATGTGGGTGGACTGGCAATTATCTTTATCAGAATATCAAATGCTCTTTGGTGTTGTTCCAACCAGTACCAGTTTACATTTTTGTGAGTCAGCTCACTTATTGGTGTTGAAAGCTCACTCAAGTATGAGATGAACTTTCCTAAATAGATGATCACATCAAGAAAACGTTGTAAAGATGCAACATTCTCTAGAACTGGCATCTCAAGAATTGCTGCTTGCTTAGACTGATCTGGTTGTAAGCTAGAACTGGTAAACAAATGACCCACATAAGTAACTTCTTCCAGTTTTAATTTATATTTCTGAGAATTCAGTTTGATTGACTTCACGTGCACAGTCTATAACTTTTCTTAAGTTTCTCTCATGTTCATCTTCACCATTGTCCTCTACAATAATGTCATCTACTATGACAGCACATGGATAACAAGAAAAAAATTTGCTCCGTTGCATATTGAAATACTTCACTGGCAGAATTTATCCTAAATGGCATTCTCAAAAATCTGTGTCTACCAAATGGTGCACTGAAAGTGATTAACAATGAAGATGTGCGATCCAGCGAAGGTTGCCAAAAGGAACTTTTGGCATCTAAGACTGAAAAAATAGTGGCATTTGGCATGAGAGTGGCGACTTCTTCAACTGTGTGCATTGGATGATGAAGACATTTAAGCACTTTGTTTAAGTCTCTTGGATCAATACATATTCGAATATCACCAGAGCTTTTCTTATGAGCTACAACCATGGAGGATACCCATTCAGTTGGTTCTTCTACTGGGGTAATTACACCCAAATTCACCATTTTGTCTAGTGCTGCTTTTACTTTGCTCTGCATTGCTACCAGAATCTTTCAAGCTGGTCTGACAACTGGGCTTACTTCATGGTTTAACTTCATGGACTATGTGAGTGAGAGTTTGCCAAGCTTGTCTTTGAAAATATCAGCATATTCACAAAAAATGGTCTGTGTAAAACTATCATTGTGTTTCATAGTTAGATGGTGGACCTCTTTATTTAATGAAATCACTCCCATTCTCAAACTGTCTTTGAGGCCAAATGGTGACTGCATGTGTCTTTTGACTATGCAAGACTACAAGTCATAGTTGTTTCCAGCAGAATGGCATGAAATAATTACTGCGCCATCAGTTTGAACCTCTTCACCACCATAAGTAACTAGTTTTGTGCACTTTGTTGAATCAAGTTTCTCACCAGCTTGTACTTTAGCAAACATTTGTGCTGATATAACGTTGCACTTGAACCCAGTGACTACTTTAAGATCTACAGGTTTCCCATTAATTCGTACAGTACAAAATATTTCATTCTTTGCCGCCAACTGATAGTCTACTGCATTAACTGTTTCATCGATCACAGAGACACCATCAACATAAAAAGCCTACTTGCTTCTTTGTATTCTCTCTTTTAAAAAAAGATTGTGGCACTTTAGACTTGCAAATCCTTTTGACATGATTCCAACTTTTACATTTGTGACATTGCTGCCCAAAATCTAAGCACTTTTCTTGTTTAGGTTCATGGCTGCCTCCACACTTACGACAGTTCATAGGTTCATAGGTTGGTACTAGGCTATTGGCCCTAGGGCCTGTACAAGCCTAGCCATAACAATTCCCTGGGTATTTCTTCCCACAATATTTACTTCCCTGGACCCCTGTCTAGCAGGGCAACTAATGTGATCCCCGGGGTAAATTTCCTATCTCCCAGCCAGTTGTCAAAGTTCCTTTTGAAGAGGGCCAAGGAGGTGCTCTGCTTGACATGTATGGCCAGTCTATTCCAGAGTATGGGGAGTCTCTGGGTCAGGAACCTATCCCTCCAGCATGTTTTATTCATTGCGATGACAAGGTTTAGGTCTCTGGAGCATGTGGCTCTGAAGGATTGGGATTTCTTTAAGTGTAGCATATCCAACAGCTCCGGGTTTGACATGGCCTTGTATGTTAAGCAGAGATCATCTTTGGGTAGACGATATGTGACAGAGTATAGCTGAAGTTTTTTTTAGTCAGTCAGCATAGGGCATCTGCTTTAGGCCTGTGATTCTTTTAGTGAGGTGTATCTGCGGCCTTTCCAGTTGTTGTAGATGTCTTGTGCGGCACATACCAAATAGGGCGCTGTACTCTATGATGGGTCTAATGAGGTTCCATAGTTACCTTCATGATTGGAGGCAAGCTGTGAAATGGTCTAACCAACTCTCACCCTTCTTACAAAACCCTACAGGAGTCCCCCAAGGGTCAATCTTAGGACCCCTACTTTTCAATATATTCGCCAACAATAAGATTAAGTGCTGCTGCCCCGTCCGGTTTATAGTTAAAGTTGGGTACTGCCACAACCTTCGGTTTATATCTCTTTTTCATCTTAGTTCTCTGTTGTACACTGTCAACATTTGCACTGGTAGATACTGCATGTATGTTTTTCCCATTTGTAAGCATGTTCTTATGCTTTTCTGTAAGCTCATATATTTGACAAATCTCTATGGCTTTGCTCAATGTTAAATCACTGTCTTGAAGCAAAATCATTCTCACTGCATCATTATTAACACCACAAACAAACATGTCTTTTATAAACTCATCTTGTAAAACACCATCTTCGGGATTCAGGAAGCCAAAATTTCCATGCAGGAACAGTCTAGGAGGTCCTGCATGGAAAATGGCCACCGAGCTATTCAGGATAGTGACGTTTTCACGTGCACAAGCGGTCCTACACTGTTCTAGCATGGAAAACTGGCAAATATGCAAATCACCTCATTTGCTGGTGAAAAACATGCAAATGAGGTGATTTTGTGATCCACCAAGTTGCCAGATCTTTGTGCTAGAACAGTGTCAGTGCCGAAAAGTATTCAGAAAATAACTGAATACATTTCTGCAACTGGCAAAACGGAGGCATGACAGCTCGTGGAAAAGCATGTATTATGTACATTAGACATGCCAATGGCCAAATATAAGGCCATTGGCATTGAAAAGTGATTAACTATTATGAAAATTAAACTTTTTTTTTTGACCAATTTCAGCCGTTTAAGCATAGGGCAGCAGCGCGCAAACAGGAACATAAAAAAAAATGGGAAAATTCAATTTTAAGGTAAATCTGCATTTTGCCATTATAGTCAATGGCATGCAGAATGTAAACAATACCAGGGAGCACTGGTTGTCAAGAGGAAAGGGTCTATGTTAGTGCAGTAACTAATGACCTACACACTGGGGGTATGCAAATGAGGGGAGTTATACTGAATCACAGATTTCTTCAAAGTGTCAGCTTGTACCTAATCGTGTAGGTGCAGCAATACAACAGTGCAAGTGTAAAAGCTGAATGACTTCATAAGGGGGTGTGTCATGATTGCTGTAAGCTCGTTGGAGCTCTGTGGCCCATGTTTGCCTTTAGCTAAGCACAGCTAAGAAGCAGGAGTGTCAGATGTGCCTGAGCAGTGTGTACATAGCCAAAACGGGTATGCACGCTAAGCACCAAGATTTAAACAAAAAAAAAGAGGAAATGGCAGCACTGTTTATATTTCAGCACTGGGTATGTGCAGCCTACCTCGGAGCTTAAATAGGGAGGAACTGGTAAGGGGAAACAGCAGTAGGAAGGCAATCAAGGACAGCTAGCATAGCTGGCAGGTGGAATATATCAGAATCAGCCAATTACACGTGCAGCAGCCCAGCCCAATACACTACTATAAACTATGCAAACACCCTACAGACTGTTTTTTCTCACAAACTCTACACCACCAGTGTAAATAGATGGGGGATTTTTTAACTGGCAAAACTAACTAAAAATGTTCGAGGCTGCTGCTGCTTTACTCCATCAATATGTGCTAGAGACTGAGGGTGGTGAGGAGGAGAATGCTGACAACCGACCCACGGTGAGGAGGAGGAGGAGAAGAGTGCACAGACCCAGGGTAACCTACCAGGGCCTACATGAGCTGGAAATAGTAGAGCACTATAGGGTGGACAGGGACATTCTACAGCAAATCATTGAGCTGTGCCAGCCACGCCTTACACACAGAACTAATAGAGGGGAATCCATCCCAGTGGATACCGAGGTATGTGTAGGCTTAAGAATACTAGCCATGGCTACCTTCCAAAGACCAAATGGGGATATCATGGGGGTCTCACAGGCATCAGCATCCAGGGTACTCCACCAGTTCCTGGATGTCATAACACAACATGCCAATGAGCACATATATTTTCCCTACCACCCGTATGCATCTCTTCCACCATATAGCAGAATACCCTGAGGTAGTTGGTGCTATAGACTGCATGCACATCCACATCAAAGCACCACCCGGCAAGTGGGATAGGGTCTACATAAACTGCAAGGGCTTCCCCTCCATCAACTGCCATGTCATGTATGATGTCCAGGTCATTATCATGAATGTGAGTGCTGGCAGCCCTGGAAGCTATCACGACTCCCTCATCTGGCACTACTCACAGATGTAACAGGTGTTTTCCAGAGGGAACATCCCATATGGCTATCTAGTGGGGGATGTTGGCTATGCACTGGAGCTTTGGCTGATGACACCCATCAGGAATGCACACACACCCGAACAAGAACACCATAATAAGGCACACGCACAAACCAGGATAATTGTAGAGCGTGTATTTGGTATTCTTAAGTCATGGTTCCACTTCCTTGACATATCCGGTGGAGCCTTGCAGTACTCCCCAGCTGCATGTACACAAATGTTCATAGTATGTGCCATGCTACACAATATGATCCTGTGGAAACAGCTGTAGCAGGAACAGCATGGGGCAGGGCCACATAGCTCCCTACCATTGCCAAGGCCAGCACAGGCACAAAGGGACTCGGAGGAGGAACATCCTGAGCCTGCCCCTGTAGACAGACAGAGGCATGCCCAGTATGCCCATGCCTTGGCAAAGAGGAAATGCATAGCCCACACACTGACACTGTAGGGACCCAGGGACTGATACCTCTCTCTGACTTGCATATACAGTAAAAGGGATGCCAAACATGACACTACCTAAGCTTTACCATGTATAGGGAGTGTACTATGTGCATCCAACATAGTCAGCTCTCTAGCACTGTCCTCAATACTGGTCCAGCAAGAAGGTAAGTCATCTTTCCTATCAATTACTGAATGGAGTAGTATGTTCTCATACTTCTATGTATGATATGGATGCAAACATGCAAGGGAATTGGGTGGCTGAATGGGATAGCAGCAGACAGCTATATGGGACAGCAGGAAATTCATAATAAATACTGGTGCCAACATACTAGGCAGCACTACACAAGGTGACAACCCCCACCGCAGTACATGTGATGACCCAAATAACTGTGGGTGTCAATAGGTCACACACATGGATGTCAGAGAGGGTCACATACCCACCACCAGCCTCACCCAGCACAACAAGTGTAGATGACCATAAAGAAAGGCCAGGCTAAGGCCCCCAAATGATGGAAATTTTGAACAACTACCGACCAGACCTACACAGACGTACTACAACAGGTCTGGCAGTTGCATTTTAGTTCTGAAGTGTAAGAAGTCTGAAACTGAAATGTATGCCATAAAGCTCTAACATGTGTACTCTACTGATATGACTCCTTTCTGCATGATAGGTCACAATACAATATGAAATGGAAGCCAACAGAGTAACCAAAATACCAGTACAGTCATCAAATGTTTAAAGTCTGCAGGTGTGCACCCCTTCCCCCACAATCCTACGTAGAAATGCGGTAACATGCAAGTCTAAGGAGTAATATCACTGGAGCACAGATTGCCAGAGCTGTCCCAATCTACATTGTTGCATGTGTACAATATGCAGGGGTCAGTGTGGTAAATTTGTTGTTTGTTTAATATTGCCTGGAAGTGGTCAGCATGTGGGCATGAATGGTTGTGTCTCAGTGGCCTAGGTACAGTACAATACAGTGGACGACAGGGCCATGTTCCAACAACTGCAGTGCCAACCATACTTCTTCCCAGCTACACCCATGTCAGCAGTTGTACATACTTACTGTCCAGATGTCAATATCTGTCACCATCGGAAAGCTGGACACACCATGAATGGGAGCCCATACATAGAAACAGTACACAGATGGTAGTAACCTACACAGAGTGCATATAAAATAACTGTCAACTGCACAGAAGTTTGGAATTATACATAGAGGTTAGCATCACATTAGCTGTCCCTCTAGTATGGAATACTGGTAGTCTGGCCAATCACTGGCAGACCACAAAAGGTACAGTTAGAAAGTGATGACAGGCTGCCCATGTCCACACACAAGCCAGCATAAGGGGAATGTCCCAGGTATATTTATGAGTCAGGTCCAAGTAGCTTCCATATCACACATGCATCCAGCTCACCCCACCATCAGCCACAGGTTTATCACAGGTCATATCCTTGCTGTAGGGAATGAGAACAGCATGAACTCATCTCTGTGTGGGAATACATACCTGATGCTGTATGCTGAATAGGTGTCCAATGTAGGTATGTCCCTAGCTGTAAGCAGCAACCCAACCAGTATGAACAGGAAGGATTGACAGGAACACCTCAACCATTCACCACTGTCACCCCAGGGTAATCCACTGGCTTGCAGCCTGGGAACATATGATTGACAGAATGCACTGGCCTGCAGCACTCTCAAATAGCCTACAGTCCTCTGGCAAAGGCCCATGCCTCACCCATAGTGCCAATGTATGGAATGTCAGGGGGGGGTCCCAACTAACAACCTAACACAGTAAACAGAAAACAAATGCAAGGCCATGTTGACAAATGCCAGTAACATGCCTCCCCATGTCCTACTGCAAGGACTGTGGATCAGGTCATAAATACTACTGGGATAAAGGCCCAACTATAGAGATACCTCTGAGATATTGCTTACATAATGTTAGGAAGAGGAGAGAATAACAGAGGGGGGTGTAGAAGCATGGATGTCATGGAGTGTATGAAGTCTGAAACTCTAATGTCCACCCATACTACCCCCTGCTTGCAAACCCATAAATGAATAGCCACAAAACTGCTTGTAAACCACAATACGAAGGTAAACTGACCAGATATATGAGTCCTGCCTCTGGATAACCTGAATGTATCTGTACAGCTGAGAGGTATGGCCCCAACAGAATATGGCCATTCCATTAATTTGAGAAAAGCACAAAGAGGGAATCCCCAGCCAGTATACCAACAAGGTGCTGGACCATTTACACAGAGCCAGCAGTCTATTGTCTGTAGCTAACCCTCCACATTGGCAGGTGTTTGCCAGAATGTGTAGTCTATATGCCTCAGAATATTGGTCTCAGCTTCATTCATCTTGCATTTCCCTGGTAAATAACTGTGAGCAAAGAATGATAACTGTCAGTAGTTGATAACATGATACATCACAGTGTAAAACAGGACATATGTCAGAATATCTATGCTACAACCAAACATGTCACACAAGCAGCACAGACATTAATAGTTACAGCATCCCCCATATGTTACACCCATTGTGTCTCCATATTGGCAAACTATCTAGAGATATCCTGCAGAAACAGTTTGCTAGGTGTAGTTGTAGCACACAAAACCCTGAACTGGAGTCCAACCCTCCCTGGAATGGATGCACACACTCAATATAGAAGGTCATACTGGGCATGCTCCTACACTTAGAGAATGAAGCCCATGTCTCACAACACAGTGGACTACAGATATCGGTTATTCACAGATGTCTGTGCACACACACCTAATTGTACACCATTGATACTTCACACACACACAATTTAGATAGGAATACTCATACATATCTAAGGCCAACATAATATAATATGTCAAACATACACACACAGAGATGTGGGGAAGAGAAAAATAGACAGTGACAGAGAGAATCCCATTATGAGGCCTTTCCCACCCAGTACACATCCCATTGGCCTATATCACATGATGTGCTGATGTCATTCACTGTAGAACTTCCTTTGGTTAGCCCTCAGCCCTATAGTTTCAGTGGTGCTTGTGATAACTGTGTAACACTACAGTACAAATACGCATCCATGTAGTAGTTGTAATCTCAGTCCTGTCAAATGTAAAGTTGTGTGTGAGTGCGTGTGTGTGTGTTTCTAGATGAATGTAGTTGAGGCCATTCACACACACACTAAACTTCCCTTACCCCTCCTTTAGCACTGCTGCTGATGTCACTCACCTTCAAAGATACCTTTGGACAGCTCTCCAACATATAAGCTCTGTGGTGTTTGCAATAACTGTGTAATACTATAGTGTAGCAAACTAGTTAGGTAGAAGCTCTAATCCTGGTCCTAGCAGCTGTGAAAATGTGTTTGTTTGGGTGAGAGAGTGTGTGTCTTTGTAGACATGATTTTGTGGTCATTCACATGTACTACACTTCCTTTACCCCTCCTTTAGCATTGCTGCTGATGTCACTCACCTTTAAAGATACATTTGGACAACCCTTCCACATATAAGCTCTGTGGCATGTGTGATAACTATGTAATACTATAGTGTAGCAAACTAGTTAGGAAGAAGTTCTAATCCTGATGCTGGCAACTGTGGAAATGTGTGTGTTTTTGTGAGAGAGTGTGTGTGTCTTTGTAGAGACCTCATTTTGTGGCCAGTCACACTTACTACACTTCCCTTACCCCTCCTTTAGCACTGCTGCTGATGTCACTCAACATCAAAGAAACCTTTGGATGGCTCTCCAGCATATAAGCTCCGTGGTGCTTGCGATAACTGTGTAACACTATAGCGTAACAAATTAGTAAGGTAGGACTTCTATTCCTGGTCCTGGCAACTATGAAAATGTGTGTATTTGTGTGAGAGCGTGTGTGTGTGTGTGTGTGTGTGTGTGTGTGTGTGTGTGTGTGTGTGTGTGTGTCTTTGTAGAGACATGATTTTGTGGTCATTCACAGGTACTACACTTCCCTTACCCCTCCTTTAGCACTGCTGCTGATGTCACTCACCTTCAAAGATACCTTTGGACAGCCTTACAACATATAAGCTCCATGGTGCTTGTGATAACTGTGTGATACTATAGTGTAGCAAGCTAGTTAGGTAAGAGTTCTAATTCTAGTCCTGGCAAGTGTGATAGTGTGTGTGTCTTTGTAGAGACATACTTTTGTGGTTATTCACATGAACTACACTTCTTTTACCCCTCCTTCAGCACTGCTGTTGATGTCACTCACCTTCAAAGAAACTTTGGACAGCCTTCCAACATACAAGCTCCATGGCGCTTGCGATAACTGCATGATACTATAGTGTAGCAAGCTGGTTAGGTAAGAGTTCTAATCCTATTCCTGCCAAGTGTGAGAGTGTGTGTGTGTCTTTGTAGAGACATGATTTTGTTGTCATTCACATGAACTACACTTCTTTTACCCCTCCTTTAGCACTGCTGCTGATGTCACTCACCTTCCAAGATACCTTTGGACAGTTATTCAACATATAAGTGCAGTGGCACTTGTGATAACTGCATAATACCATAGTATAGCAAACTAGTTAGGTAGGAGTTCTAATCCTGGTTCTGGCAATTGTAGAAATGTGTGTGCTTGTGTGAGAGAGTGTGTGTGTCTTTGTAGAGACATGATTTTGTGGCCATTCACACTTACTACATTTCCCTTACCCCTCATTTAGCACTGCTGCTGATGTCACTCACCCTAGAGGTATGTTTGAATAACACTCTCTCTGTAATCTCTGTGGTGCATGTGATAAACATGGAACAATGTAGTAACAATAACTACATAAGTAGGAGTTTGAATCTCATTCCTAGCAAGTGTTCTGTACAGATATATGTCTGTACTTTAAAGATTTTGGCCCCATTTACACCCAGTACACTTTTCAGTGCCTGACTTTAGCAGTCCTGCAGCTATCATTCACCTTAGAAGTACCCGTTGGCAACACTAAAGCATGTGAGGTCAGTGATGCATGTGGTAAATGTGTAACATAATGGTCTGAAAGTATAGTTAGATAGAGGTTCTAAATGTAAATGTGTGTGTAGGGTAAAATATTTTGTGAAATCTTTCACCCACTGTATCACCCAATGCCAGTATTTACAAGGGCTGGTGATGTTCCTCACCTTATAAGTACCTTGGGACAACATCCATCCTATAAGCTCCATGGTCCATGGTGCATGCATGGTGCATGCAATAAATGCGTAACACTGTAGTAGCAGTACATAGCTAGGCAGGGGTTTGAAACTCAGTAATGGCAAGTGTGTGTGTGTGTGTGTGTGTGTGTGTGTGTGTGTGTGTGTGTGTGTGTGTGTGTGTGTGTGTGTGTGTGTCTGTCATCAGTATCCTCTGGGGGTGGGGGTGTGATTGCGTAATAACAGGATCCAAAGTTGTGTTTGAGGCTAATAAGGGAGTTCAACAGTCATGGGATACAACCTTTCTCTGCAACAGTGTCCTCCTTCTGATGTACACATTAGTAATGGCAGGAGACCATCAAATTGTCTTCCAGTGTTTGGAGGACAGTATCTGGGTTCTGTTGGCTCTGGCTAGTACCATGCATTCATGTACCTGTTTGTACAGTGCATATGTGTATGATTCCACAGTCATGCAGCTATTTCCCATTGCCATGGGTACAGTGAAGACATCCACCCTGTTTTCATGGCTGCAAAGTCAGCTTTGGAGAGGTTTTGCAGGGTGGTTACCTTTGTGGGGGCTGTGGCTGACATGTTGAGTTCCATGTTGATTACAGCCTGTGTGGATCTCACCATGCAGGGATTGACATCTGTGGATGAGCAACAGTCCCATATTTAAGTTGCCAACACAGGTCAAGGTTGTTACATCCTCTAGCAGGGGTCAGTATGAGCTGGTCCAGGGCAATGAAAATGATGAATTCCAGAAGTGGTGGGCCACTGTACTGGAGCTTGGCTACTTTCCCGAGGTGATGGAGAGGTAGTTGAAGACTCATACTTTGTCAGTGTTGTGTTGGACCATCATAGATGGAAGGGTGTTGAGGAATGTGCATTGACAGTCTAGGGACATAGATGTGGACCCATAGCAGGCTATGGTCTGGATTGCACTATTACCCCAAGGCAGTTGAACCAGAAGTATCTCCAATGCATTATGATGGGATACTAGTCTGGAGTTGTTCCTAGCCATAATGAGTATGGATACAAAACCACCTGTGGAGGTGTGGTGTGGTCCATGTTTGGGGGCTGACAGCTGTGGAATGCATCATAGCCTGATACTGCAGGTCTGCTGTCTGCTGCTGTGAACCACCTCTCCATAACAGCAGACATGTGTCCTCCACTCCAATGACTACTTTGCGTGACAGCATCCTGACAGTTAGATGTCTACTGCTGAGCAGCATGACCCTCAGATTGCATACATATCTAGCTGTTGTGGTGGTAATTACATTAGGAACACTACCTAATAAGGCACCATTGAGGTGGCAAGACACTTATCACGTACCTGGAAACCTAGCGGTGACAGATGCAGGACATCTGTGGCATGTCATTGGGTTCTGTCAATCATGTTATCCCAAGCAGAGAGGAACTGGATCCCCTGACAATAACACATAACACTTAAGCCAATGTTGCAGTCTATCATCTGTTGATAGTACCACAGTACCATTCTGGGTGACAGTGATACACTGCTCAGGGCTACTGTCACACCTGTCTGGACCACATAATCAGAGAGTTTAACCATGTCTCTTGTCATGTAGTCCAGGGAGGTGGGTCCCAACTCATTCACACCTACTTGGATAGAGGCTGATACTCATAGTTGTTGTGGAGTGCCATGACTGGCTGTATCATGTGTTGGATGCTGGCATGTGATAGATATTTGGGTGTTACCTGCTTCATATTCACCTTAGTGAGTGGGATATGTGAGTGCCTTAGTACTGAGTTACCCATGATCACTGTATTGTGCAAGGTAGTTAGCCTTAGGAGCGTAGGTTGAGGGGCACAGTGTGTAGGTTAAATATGTGTCCCTTGGCATGTGCCATATCACAGTGTCTAAGTGGGTGTCTGTCTTGCTGGTCTATGCTGTTTGGGTAAATGTCCATTGAGTGCCTCTGGGAAGGAGGGTGTGTGGCTTTTCACTGTATGTCATGGCTGTCAAAGTGGGTGTCATGGTGAGCTATGTGTTCCACATGGTGTGGTGCAGGTGTTGATCTTATCCTCTTGACCTGCTAGTCCAGTCTTTGCTGGAGAGTGCATATGTCTGCATTGGGTGATATATGGGTAACCCTCACAGGTCTTAGTGTTTGGAGTTTAGAGAAGAGGGCTGTCTGTGTACATAAGGCAGTTGCAACAGTGCCTCATAATGGACAAGTGTACCAGGTTAATGATGAAAGCACAGATAACTGCCCTTCAAGCATGCCAGGAGGGGTGGACATAACTACTACGTACTAGGGTTACATCTGTGATGAATGAGTACTGCTGATGGCTCCCACTCCCAAGTGTGCCACACTTCTTGATACAATAACCTGGTGAAGTGCCAAGCCATAATGCTAATTGAAGTGCAAGACAGAAAGAACTAGCATGATGTACTGGTGGAACAGAAGGCAGACTGTCTGCCACCTGTAATACTTTATCACAGCTGTGCACTTATCAGCAGCTTTTACCATCTTAAAGTTCAGTAAGCTCTGTAGCATGTGCAGTAACTGCATAACACTATAGTAGGCATACCTAATTAGGCAGGAGTTCCAATCCCAATACTAGCAAGTATGTGTGTGTGTGTCTGTGTGTGTGTGTGTGTGTGTGTGTGTGTGTGTGTGTGTGTGTGTGTGTGTGTGTGTGTGTGTGTGTGTGTGTGTGTGTGTGTATGTATGTGAATGAATCATGTACTGTCTGACTTATACCATTTTGACATGTGTACTACCCTTTACACTTTCTTTCACTCCAGTTTAGTAGTCCTGTTGATGTCATCCACCTTAGAAGTACCTTTGGAATAAGTGAAACTGTATAAGCTTTGTAGCGTGTCTGCTAACTGATTAGCACTGTAGTAGGAATACCTACATAGGCAGGAGTTCTACTCCTAATGCTGGCAACTGTGTGTGGGGATCATATCTTGTGTGGCTTATACCATTTTGATGTGTTTACCATACACAGCTGGTGACCACCTCCTGCTGCCATTACTTTATATAGTGTGGTAACAGCATCTGCCTCACATGCAGGAGGTTAAACCATTGTACAGTCCTCTGTACAGATGTGTCTGGAATATCCATATGTTTGCAGCCTATACATGGTCAGAAGTGTTCTGTGTGCCTTAACATCACAATCAAACAGGCCACAGGGAGTATACTGACACATATGGCAGCATGAGGTATCATACCTGACTGAAACATCATGCTGATATGATATCTGCCACCCTCACAGGTGGCCAGCCTTGTAGGTGCAACACATGAATCCAGATGCTTGGTTTTACAAGTGAACTGTTCTTGTTATGGGTCACATTAAAGGCTGGAAGAGGTGTGGACTGTCATATTGTGGTCCTAATTAATATGTAACAGGAACACTTTGCATCCTAAGAGGGGTATGTACACAATTTATATCCACTGTATACCACTAATGTGTCACACATAACCCTACCTTAGGCTGTTTGTCCAGACTATTTTGCTGGCCTCTGTCCAGACGTCTTGGCACTGACAAGTTGTGAGGTATGCTGCAGGAATGTTGACTTCACATCAGATAGGACCCAGTGGTGACCACTGTGATGCAATACAGTTAACCCCAGCACAAGTGAGCATGCACAAAAAGCAATATAGCTATTACATAAAGCAATATAGCTATTACTGATGGTTGTGTGCAAGGTAAATTTCATGAGCTTCATATGCCTGGGGTATTGTCAAGCAACAACAGAACAATGTCATATTCACTAGCTTCAAGCTGCTTCCCCATATGCAGACCAGAGGGTCCTAGGTAATTGTGAGAGGGAGTTATTGTCAGCAGACTCACATGTGGCCTTGGTACAGGATGGATGCACCATGTCTGCACATCTGCAGTACTAACCACAATAATACACAATGTCCTGTCCTCACCATAGATGTGCACCTCTGTGCATTAGAAAACCTCATCCACAACTGCAGTCGGACCTGACACATGCATGTAGATACAATACAGATGCATGTATGTTTGAGATATTAGTCTACTAATCCCCACCGGGCCCTTACCTACATGCTCCTTGTCCAGTGTGTGTGTGCAACCCACCTAGACAATAATTCCCTCAGCATCATGGCTTGTGCATTGGGCGTGTGCCCCAAGTTAGGTGAGGAGCTCCTCAGAGGGTGTCAGTGGGGGCTGGATGGCTGGGTCCCCACCTGTGGCTAACTGGTCCCTCACTGCAGAAGCAGCCCATTGACAGGCATGGAGGATAAGGTCAGTGGCCTGATGCTGCACATGCTCATAAGTTCTGCTGTGCAGGCTGGCATGATTTACCCTGTGGACCACACTGTTCCACAGGGCAGTCCTCTCCTGCACATCTTTTGCTTTTGGTCCAAATAACAGAGCATAATGTTCAATCACATATTGGGAGATGATGCCAGTTTCCCCAACAGAGAATGCTTGTAGTTGAGCACTCTGCATGTTACCTGGAAGACATAATAGGAAAAAAGGTCACAGGAACTCATACGGTTGTCAAAATGCACATCAACAGTGGACATTACATGCAAATAATCCACACTACACCATAAACCACCAAGCTATCATGGCTATAGCAGCTTGAATTACACACCTGTCCCTGAGCTATCTTATCCCCCCCAATGTTGGACACTTGACTACATAATCCTCTATTCTCCATTCATTTCTGTGTAGAGGGTTGACAGTGTGCATCTTCCATGTGGATGGTGTGTGGATGGTGGCAGGTCTGCATTTGGCTGTGGTGTGTGATGGAGCAGTGAGCACATGCCTGAGTTCATGTAGGAGGCAGACAGTGATGTTATTATGCCCCATGGAGATATGCTGATGTACATGCTCACTATTGCTGAGGGGAGGAGTGTGGTTGATGTGCATATCTCCCTGTACAACTGGGGTGGACACAGTGGTGATGTTCCCACCTTACCTGTGTGATGCAGGTTGCCTATATGCATGGCATGTGTGTTTGAGGTGTTCTTTACCCCCAGTACAGGGTGAATTGTGTTGTTTCCTCTGAGAATTGCAACATATGTGGAGACACAGTTGTAATTGTCCTTGGTGGTATGGATGCACTCCACAAGGGGGATCCACCTTGGATCCCAGGAACTACCACCTCATCAGTCTGATGAGCCTGATCTGCAAGGCCATGGAACGTATTATCATGGAACTTATAAACAAAGACATTGGCAACCTTCAAACACTAGACCCCATGCAGTTTGGGTTTGTGAAGGGTTGATCTTGTCTCCTAAATCTGACTGACTTCTTTGAATCAGTCTCCAGAGCCATGGACAAGGGTAAGGTGGTCCACACAGCCTATCTGGACCTTGCCAAGGCCTTTGACACCATCCCCCACTCTGGAACCATAGATAAACTTACTAAGCTGGGCATTAATCCCTATGTCACTTGATGGGTTGCCAACTGGCTTACTGACAGAACCCAGACTGTAAAAGTGGCAGACTCCAAATCCAGCTCCAGACAAGTGACAAGTAGAGTACCTCAAGGTTCAGTCCTGGGACCGCTCTTGTTTGGCATCTACTTCTCTGAAGTACAGGCCAACACTAAGGGACTCTGGCTAACAAAGTTCGCAGATGACTGCAAACTGGGAGCCATTATTGAATCCCCAAATTATGTGGATATTCTACAAAAGGTTCTTACAGAAACATATGCTTGTTGCCAGAGCCATGGGCTCAAGCTCAGTGCCAAGAAATGTATAGTTATCCCCTTTGGGAAAAAACATGTAACCATGAATTACCACATAGGTGGCAGTACACTAAACACAGAAAGTGTGATGAGACTTAGGGACACAGGTGGACAGTGGTCTCACCTTCGATAACCACATCACCACAACAGTCAGGAAATCCTTCTATGTGGCACACCTCATCACTAAGGGATTTTCATCCAGAAAAAAGGAGGTCATTGTCCCACTGTACTCATACCTCATTAGACCCATTATAGAATGCAATGCCCCATTTGGTATGTAGCTCTCAAGACATCTGCAACAACTGAAAAGGCCTCAGAAATACCTCACTAAAAGAATCACAGGCCTAATGCAGATACCCTATGCTGACCATCTAAAAAAAACTCCACCTATACTCTGTCGCATATCGTCTACTCAGAGGCAATCTCTGTTTAACAAACAAGGCCATGTCAAACCCAGAGCTGTTGGACATGCTACAGTTAAAGAAATCCCAATACCTCAGAGACACACGCTCCAGGGATCTAAACCTTGTCATCGCAATGAACAAAACATGCTGGAGGGATAGGTTCCTGACCCAGAGACTCTGCAGACTCTGGAATAGACTGCCATACATGTTAAGCAGAGCTCCTCTTTGGCCCTCTTCAAAAGGAACATTGATGATTGGATGTGAGATAGGAAATTCACCCCAGGGATCACATCAGTCACCCTGCTAGATAGGGGTCCAGGGAAGTAAATACTGTGGGAAGAAATAGCCAGGGAATTGTTATGGCTAGGCTTGTATAGGCCCTAGGGCCAATAGCCTAATGCCAACCTATGAACCTATGAACCTATATGCCTGATTTATAGTCGTAGTCAGCCTTGCAGGAAGTCACCTGTGAACTTACATGCGTGCTCAGATATAGGTGGACTTGTATCCAAGTTGTTGCCTTAACCTATGTGTCCCTGTACAGCCAATGTAGCAACCTATTATGTGGTTTGTGTATTGCTGCTGTCCACCAAAGGGGATTATCCTACCTTGGTGGAGGCTGGATATACAGATCAGGTACTGCTGTGTCCATATAGCTACAGTGGAAATAAAGGGTACACACCCATTACACTGCCTGGTATTTGTGCAATTGGAACAAGACACCACAATAACTCATTTCATAACAATTCCCACCTGTAATGTGACCGATAGCCTGTATAATTCAATTGAAAACATAACAATCTAGTCTGTGAAAACATATGGAAATAATACTCAGTACAATAAGCCAGTTGAATGAGTGTGCACACCCTTAAACTGATATGTTGTGTATGTACCTCTTGAGATGGTTATAGCTTTCATCCATCTTGATCTGGACTCTAACATCATGGCACATCTTCACTTGGCAGTAGTTGCTCACCTTCCTAGAAACACCTTTGACTATATTTCAATGGAATTGTACATGTTAGAGGGTCACATTCAAGATGAGAAACAGTATGAAATGATCTTCTGTGGTATAATTGTCATACAGCACACATACCTGGCATTTAAATAGGGGTATGTACACTAGTTGATATCCACTGTATATAGGTGTTCATATAGCTGGTAGTGTTAGGTATGAACAGAGGATCATATAGCTGTACACATTTATGTCTGTTGTATGCACTGACACTGATATTACACACATGTGCAGCATGCACGACCTATGTCCCTGAAAGCTTGAAACCCATGTGAATAGTTTTGTGCCTTCCAGGTAAACATATGCATACATACATGTGCTCAGGGGATACCTGGTATACATTTCTGTTCTATGTTAGTATGGCACACTGTATTTACAGTCTTGCTGCTCAATCATACTTCTCAACCTGTTACAGCAGTACGTCTGGACAATGGCACACATAAATGGGTGTCAAAAGGGACATCAATATTGATACTGTATTAATACAGCTACACCATACATCAGTACGTTGATTGCGCAGTAAGGTTTGACATCACTGTGAAAACCTGGAAGATATCCAACAGTCATAAGTAGGCTATTATGTCACAATGTCATTGCTCACAGACCTGCCAATGGTTTGGCTTGCATAACACAGGTATATGTGTATGTGACTACAGATATCAGTCACAAATGTGCTTATTGTCCAGCAGAACACTGTACAGTTGAATGTTATAAATTTAATATATCACATGCAGTTCAACACACGACTGCAACAGTACTTTACTATGCACATGCCCTCTATAGTCATACTCCCAATCACAGGTAACATGGATATTATTATTTAACATTTATTTTACCAGGATAAGTCCAACTGGACATCATGTGTCCTTTTTCAGTGGAGTCCTGGGGAGAAAAGCTCCAAAGAAATAACAGTGTACATACATGCTTTAGATAACAATAAAACTGGCATATACGATAAGAGAAACAATGAAGTACAAAAACAATTATGTAGAACAATAAGATACTCAGGAGTAGTACCATTATTTACAATATATACAAAAAGTACATTTCAGGTGAGAGTATAGTGTATGCATTAAAGGCTTTAACGGGTCACTTACATATGGAAAAGTAGGTCTTCAAGGGGGGTCTTTGCAGTTGCAGATAGGGTTAGTATTGAGGTGTAATTTAAGAAGGCCTTTGAAGGTGCCTGTGTGACTTTGTAGTTCAAGTGGGAGGGTGTTCCATTTATTGGCAACATCATGGGAGAATAAGGCCTCCCCAGAACTGTTATTGCATGGATTAACTTCAATCAGGTTTTTGATACATGAACGTAGCTCTCTTTTAGGGTTGTGAAAGTTTAGCATATCAGCAAGGGCAGGGCACTTCTCTGGATGGAAGAGAATTTGATGGGCTATGATCAGTTGGTGGTAGCGTAGGAGGCTTGGAAATTCTAACCAGTGCAGTTTAGTTAGGGACAGGCAATGGTGGGAATGTGATCTATTATTGGCAGCAAACCTAGCTATTTTATTGTAGCATGTAGAGAGTTTGCTCAGGTTGGTTTTGTTAATATTGGTGAGAACTGGAGAGGCATAAAGTAGTGCTGATAGGAGTTCTGGCTATTGTTATTCTAGTCTCAGGGGTTAGGAATAGTTTGCAATGATATAGGCAACCTAGTTTTTTATGGCAATTAGAGATAGTTTTGGATATGTGCTTGCTGTATTTAAGTTGATATCAATAGTGATATCTAAGAGATTAGCCTTAGTTACTGGAGTGACGAGGGTGCCATTGGTAGACATGATGGTAAAGGTGGTGTTGCAGTGTTTGGTTGGGTGGAATAGTATTAGCTGTGTTTTTTTGGGGTTTTTT
>NC_056740.1:138291301-138436301 GCF_019279795.1 Protopterus annectens
CATCGCTAGGGTTCAATATACACAATGATCTAAACCTTAAACTTCCACAAATCGATAGTGAGCTATGAAATACAATGCAGGACATCGTGGTTGCAGATTAGATTGTTACATGTCCCAATAATGTATTCTTGAAGAAGGAAAAATATATTTCTTGTGGGAATCCACTTACATATAGGCTGACTAATTTAATAAAAATAAACAGACATGAGATAAGTCAGGGGCAGTAATATATGACCACATGCCTGGCTCAGAATTTAATTCTCTCTATGGAATATTAACAGCAGCATAAAACAAAAAGGTGCATAAGAGCAGATCATTCTGGCTCATGAAAGAAAATATTTACCAGTGGCACTATTACAAATAGTGTAGCTAAGAAATGCATAGGTCTGTACTGTGCCTGAAAACTGTTTCTCTTGAATGGATAATTTACTTTTTTGATGTACCTTGAATGTTACATGGCATGCTGTCCATTCATTTTATTGTTCCAGTTTAATTTGGCATTGTTTACTTGAAATTGCCTGTAGAATTATGCATTGATTGCATACTACAATGGTAATTTAGTAGGTACTGCAAGAGCTGTACTGTATGTATGATTGCATTGTATTTTATGTATATCTTAGCTTGTATTTTGTATATAAAAAAAGATATCCCTAGAAAACCTAACAGAATTCAATTCACTTACACGGTTTCTCTCATCTGATCAAAACTTCAACTAGAATTAACAAAGTGACATCTAAAGAATCCATTCTAGAGTGGATTCTAACAGCCACCCCAAACAATGTTGCCAGAAGTGGCACCCTACTTGATAGCCTAAACAACCACCAGCTAAGCTACATAATCAGACACCCTAAACAGCCCCACAAGATTCATCATTACTATAACAGTCAGAAAAGTACAGTTGTGTAAGAACTTATCATAACAGTAGATGTCCTATTGATTAGTGTTGCAGTATTTCAGACAGATAGGTTCATAGGTTCATACACGTTTACTAAGCTAACGTCCACAAGAGCCTTTTTAAGCCTAACCATGCATCCCAAATCTCTGACAAGTTCTACTGCCCTTGATAAGTGCAAGCAGGGGCATGGGAGCTGAAACATTTACAAGCAGGGCCCTGAGAGATGAATCATTTTCAGGTTGCCAGTTTCACCACTGACATCCTGCTAGGCTACCAAAGCTTTCCCTTCTGTAGGTCATACGTCCAATACACGATCTCAGCTCATATGTGTTGGGGTATAGTCGGACATATGAGCATGGACTTTCAGACTATCGCTAGTCCAGCAACCTAAAAACTACTGAGAGAGGTGACTGGTCAGGTAGGAGCGTTGTTACGCAAACTGGTAAAAAGAATCCCCCATATCCATTAAACAGTGCAAAGGCTAGAGGAACAGGGAAGAGGAAATTAAAGAATGAAGTGAAATAGAGAAGATGGGATGGATGGTGGAATGGAATACTGCAACATTAATCAGTAGAACGTCTATTGTTATGATAAATTATTTCACAACTGTACTATGTCCTATCTGAAATCAGTGTTGCAGTATTCCTGACATATGGGTGATTCCTAGAGCTGAAGGAGGAAAGAATGGTGGTTGGCTATTGGACAGAACAGTTGTCTAGCAGTTCAGACAAAAATTACCTAGCAAAGGTTGTCTGCACCTGGAGAAGGCATGAATTTAGTAGTGTTTGGTAAAAGTGCGTGCAGAGGACCAAATGGCCACCTCCAAGATAGACCTGGAGTCTATTCCTTTGTGGAAAGCCCCTGAGGAAGCAGCTGCTCTAGTATAATGTGCTTCAATACAGGAAGGCAAGATTTTACTGTAGTGTGAGTAGAAGAAAGATATAGTCTTTGAAATTCAGGCTACAATAGTTTGCTTGGAAACTGACTGTCCCAGCTTAGGGGACATAAAAGATACAAATAGTGGGTCAGTCTTTCTGAAGGATTTAGTTTATTCCAGGTAAAATATGAGATGCCTGTGAATGTCTACAGAATGTAAGATCCTTTATCCCATCATTTGGGGATTGGGAAAGAAAGTGGGAAGATGATCAGCTTGATTGAGAGACAGCTCATTCACTACTTTAGGAATCAAGGATGGATCAGCCCTAAAAGACACCCTATCTTTGTGAAAAATAAGAAAAGGGGAATGGCCATCACAGCTTGAAACTCAGAAACTCTCCTGGCATAGGTGAAGGCTAAGAGAAGGATGGCTTTCCAAGTACAGACTTTTGGAGAAGCGGAGGAAGCTGATTACCAGGGAGCTGGAGTAAACCTGTCTGACACAAAATTAAGATCCCAAGGGAGAAAGATGGGTTTCTTTGGTGGATTAAGATGCAGAACTCCCTTGAGGCTGGCCTAGTCATAAGTAGATGGCTAAGAGGGAGGCAGGAATTGATAGCAGACAAGTGAGCTTTTATGGAAGAGTAGGCCAAGCCTGATTGAAGATGTTTGCAGAGATATTGCAGTACCATAGGGACCTTTGCTAAGAGTGGATCCTGACTTTATTCCAGCATCAGTAGGAAAACCTTTTCCACCTTGTAGTATAAGATTTTCTAGCAGTGGGTCTCATAGCCTCAGGTAGGACTTGTACAACCTCATCAGAGAAGAGATGTCTTTGAGGGATTAAAATCCTATCATACATAGGTTCAGGCTGAAAGAGGGAAGATTCCAGTGAAGCACCAATTCTTTTCCTGAGTTATCATGTCCAGCTGTAGAGGAATTCTTCTGTAATTTCCCATTGACAGCTGAAATAGCGGGGAGAATCAGGGAGAGTCAATGTTGTCTTGGTCAAAAAGGGGCCAGCAAAATGAGTTTGGGTGTTTCATTTTGTGCATTGAGAAGAATTTTTATAAGAAAAGGCAGATAAGGGGAGGCATAGAGGAACTTCCCTCTCCATTGGAAAGGGAAGGCATCTGTCCTCCAGGCTGTGGGGCAAGGGTCCCTGGTGCAGAACTGGGGGAGATGATGGTTGTTTGGTGAAGCAAAGAAATCTATCTCAAGAGTGCCATATTGAAGTGTGATGTCATAGAAGAACTCTCTGTTGAATGTCCACTCATGGGGTTCCTCCAGAGAGCAGCTTCAGCAGTCTGCTAGCACATTATCCTGATAAGGGATGTATATTGCTATGAGTGTGATGTTCATTTGTGTTGTCAGTTTCCATGCCTCCTGTGCTAACCTGCATAGCTGGTAAAACCCGGTGTTTCTCTGTTTGTTTTTATACCACATGACTGTGATGCTGTCTGTGTCCACTTGGAGTGGTCTGAGTTTCCAAAGGTAGATGAAAATCTGAAGAATTTGCAGAAGAGCCTTCTTTTCTTCCAGATCATTTCCGGAGCACTTGGTGTGAGCCTGTCCATGCCCCCCCACACCTCTTCCGAGGCATCCATGGGAACTTGTTGAAGAGGAGGAGGAGGTATGAAAGGTAATCCTGGGTTGAGGATGACCTGGCCTTTCCAAAAAAGCAATTCCTTCTTGAGACAAGAAACAGGGTGCCCAAGGGGTGCAGTGCTGGAACCATACATATTTCAGGTAACACTGAATTTTCTGCATGTAAATTCAGTCCAGGAGGAGCATAGGGATGGGAGTACCATGAATCCCAAATTTCTTAGGATCTCCCTCACAGAGGGATGGTTGCAGAGGAGAGGCTTCGAAAGTAAATGAACAGGCTGAAAACTTTATCCCTGGGAAGGAATGTGTGCATTTTTTGTGTATCCTGTCTGCATCCCAGAAACATCAGGTCCTGTGTAGGAACCATGTGTGATTTTTTTATACTTTACAGTAAAACCCAAACCTGTCAGAGGGTGGACAGTGAACTGAAGATACTGAAGAAGAACTTCTGGGGAGAGATCCTGGATCAGAAGGTCATCCAGGTAGAGAAAAGTCCTTGAATGTGATAGAAAGCTAGTACAGGAGCTAGGCAATTTGTCAACACTCTTGGGGTTGTGGAAAGCCCAAAAGGCAGAGCAGTAAACCAAACATTCAAGGAGTGAGAAAAACCTGAGGAATTTCTTGCAAGAAGGATAAGTGGCAATATGTAAGCAGGCATCCTTCATATCTAATGACACTAAGAAAGCCTGTGGAAGGATGAAACATAAGAGACCCTGAAGAGAGCATTTGAAAGATGGTACCTTCAGGTAAGTGTTCAGGATAAACTGGTTTAGGATGGGCCTCCACTGCCCTTCTTTTCTTAGGACTAGAAAAATCCGGAAGTAAAACCCTTTTCCTATGAATTCTTTTGTAACTTACCCAATGCTACCCTGATTCAAGAGGTTTTGAACAATGGGAGTCAGAAGACATATTTGGTTTTGAGGAGGTACAATACTAAAGACATAGGCCTCCCATTTTAAGCAACACTTTACAGAATCTATCCTGACTTTATCCTCCCAACTATCCAAAAACAAACTTTCAGTTATCTCAACAAAATACCCTGATAACATCCCCGCCTTTACCCTCTCATCTGTTCCAACCTCTACTATTAAAACACTCCTCCTAAAACTGAAGCCTACCACCCTTGCTGCAGACAATCTACTTGCTAACTTCCTAAAAGTAGCTCTGAGTGCATATCTTACCCTGTATCCATCCTTATCACTCGCTCCATACAGGAAGCCTACTTCCCTCAACTTTGGAAAGTATCATATATTATTCCATTTTACAAAGGTGGCAATTCCTATGATTTCTCTAATTATCACCCAATTGTGATTCTATCCCCTCTATCTAAACTAATCAAAAAATGTATCTACTCTCAAGTAATGAATTTTCTAAACTCACACAATCGTCTCTCCTCCACACAACATGGCTTCCGGCAACACCATAGCACAACTACTGCTCTTGTCTCTTTTACTAACCTGGTAAACCAACACAAAAACTACAACAACTTTGTATCTGCTATATTTTTAGACCTCTCAAAAGCATCTGACATGGTCTCACACTCCCTACTTCTAGACACCCTTGCCTCTCTAGCCTTTGCCCCTCCAACTATTGCCGGGTTTAAAAATGATCTGTCATATAGGCAGCAGTTTGTCCAATGGCAAGGTATACTATCTCTTCTACTCCCAACAACCATAGGTGTACCACAAGGCATTTATTAGGTCCTCTTCTTTTCTTGATTTTCACTAACAATCTTCATACCTCCACCCACCCTGCTACAAACAGTACGCAAACAATCTGACTCTTATCTGTGCTGCACCCTCACTTACCACATTACAACTCACTCAGGATTCCTTTAGCTTAGTGGAAAGTTGGATTACTCAGATCCAACTTATCCTAAATCCCAAAAAGACTAAATTGGTTCTTTTCACCTCCAACAAATCTACTCCTACCTCTCTATCCTTCTCAATCACTTCCAAAAATGGTACTATCATCACCCCCTCTGATCACACCAAACTCCTGGGTGTAGAAATTGACAAAAACCTACAGTTTGATGTCCACATTTCACAAACCATCAAAAAAGTCCATAAAAAAATGGGAACACTATACAGACGCAAAAACATTCTCTCAAAACAAGCGAGAATCTGCCTAGCCCAAACCCATCTATTGTCCACTCTAATGTATGCGGCACCAATCCTTACCCATATCAGAAAACATGATTTTGGTAGATTTGTGACATGTTACAATAAAATTGCAAAGTTTGCTAATAACTGAACCTTCAGAACCCATCAGTGTCAGGCTCTAAAGGAACTACAATGGCTAAAATTTCCCAACTACTCAATTACCATCAACTAATCATTGCCTATAATATTGTGAGACATCCTGATAGAACCCCAGCACTAAGTCACCTACTCACACCCTACAAATCAAATCGCCCCTTCACTCCACTGACAAATCTCTCCTTTGTATCTATAATGCTATCAACACTGCAGGTAAAGCACTATTCTCCCATAACGTACCTAAATCGTGGAATAACCTTCCCCCTGCTTTATCTTCTGCCTCCACTATTATGCTGTTCAAAAACTCACATAAATCACACAATGAATTCCTGGCTATGTCCATGCATTACCTAATCTTCACTGTTTCTACCACCCCAGATAGCTTCATATCCAATTATACCTATGTAATGTTTTTACAGTATCAGGAATTATATTTTCTGCTCAAGTTTCTAATAGTTATACTGGCTCATGCTAAACTTACACTAATTAATTTCTATAAGTAGTCTCTGTCTGTCTCTATAGTCAGTTATGATGCTTTTCTAGTGTCAGTTTCTGTTTCTGTATCGAAAATTGTATTTTTTATCTAGTGTCAAATTTTGTTTTTGTATTAAAAGTTGTATTTTTATCTATTGTCAATTTTTTGCTTCTATATAGATGATCATATTGTTATCAAATTCTTCAACTATTTATTTTTCTGTACTGAATGTAGAGCTTTTCTCCCCGGGCCTCCGCTGTAAATGGACATGTGTCCAGTCGGACTATCCCGGTAAGCAAATGTAAAATAAATAAAAATAAATAAATGTCTCAGAGGAGGAATGTTTTCCCCGGACATGGCATAGACATCCCTGAAAATGGAGAGAACCTAAGTGTCTGTGTTAATAGCTTCCCACCTGACCATGGAGAGTGACAGTCTTTGAGAAAGGGAGTAATGGGGCTGAGGACAAGGGAGGGATGCTGCAAGAGTAGTCACAGGTTTTTACCTCCAAAGGGTGGCCTTCCAGCTGGAGGGTCCCTTTGGGGGGGTTTCAGAGTTTCTTTTTCTGGGTGGTTTTCCTTGTTTCTGAACTGTCCTAGGATCTCTTCCAATAAAGCAGTAGATTTAGATGGGTAGTTCCTATTGTATCTAGGAACTAAAGTGAGTAGGATCTGTCTGCATTCATTCATGATCTTACCTTGTTCTTGGAGAGTTTTGAATTGGCTGGCCACTTGACAGCCAAACAGTAAGTCTTTGTCCAATGGTAAATCTAGGCTTTTAGATGTCAAGTCCCCAAGTATATGTGGATTGTGAAGCCATGCATATTTGCAGATAACTGAGTCAGTGGAAGCTGCCCTAAAAGAAGCATCCACAGCATTGTAACGACACTTAATGCTGTGTCTGGCAATCTGAGAGGCCTGCAAAATTAAACTGTGCATTTGATGCTTAGACTTTGCTGTAGGTGGGTTCAATATAACTTTGTTTAAAGAATTAAGGACAGAAATCAAATATTTTGTCATTTGAGTCTGGTAATGAATTGCCCTAAAGGCAAGGATAGCAGATGTGTAAACCTTCTTTCCCCATCTATCCATACCCCTAGTGTCTTTGTCAGTAGGTGGGGCATCAGCACTGGGAAGAAGCTTAGAGGGCTTATCTGAAGAGATACTGCAGAAGGGTCTACCGCTGGGTTTTATGTAGATATTTAAGGTCATTAAGGACCTTTTAAAGCTTGTCTGGTCTCTTAGAAGCTGATGTGTGAGAATCAGGTGCAAAACTGGTAGACGGAAAGGCATCCTGGAAAGTCTCAAAGACAGGGGGACTAGAGAAGGAAAAGGAAGACTCATCACCAAGAGGGTGTAACATTGCTTCTGAACATCAGAGATCTGTGTGGATTGCCATTCAAAGTTTTTCATCATGCTCTGTACAGTTTCCCCAAAGGAAGTTTCCTCAATAGGGGAATCAGATGAAAGGGAGTCCCCTTCTTGGAAGAGATTTGACCTGAAGAATGTAGTGGAGAGGAATAGTCCAGAGAATGATCAGAGTCATAATTCTGCTCCTCATCAGAAGAAGAAACCAGGGTAAGTTTTAGAGGATTAGGCTGTGGTTGCTGAGACCCAAAGGAGGAAGGTTTCAATGATATAATAGCTTGAACAACCCTTGTGAGAAGTCCATCCACTCATTCTCCCTAGCTGCTAATGGGGAGGTCACATGCTTAGTCTTCTGTTTTTACTTTTTAGGCATGACATCTGCCTGGATGAAAAGCGGAGGTTTGAATCCATGTCTAAACTCTATTAGAGGGCTTGGGATCTGTTCCTTAACTAAAATTTGAGGGATTCTCTGCAGCTCTATAGATATGATGAGACGTGATCCTTTAGACATATCAGAGTCTGCAAGCCCTCAAGAACAATACCAGCCTCTGGCAGGGTTTTGGTAGCAGGTAACTGAGAAGTAGCCTGAACTACCATGGGTTCTGTAACTTCATTGGGTATGTCAGAGTTAGAAATGCTGGAACGTGGATTTGTTTGAGGCCTCTTAAGTTTTTTCTTCAGAGGTAGAGGGACATCCCATCCGAGGATGCAGCGTCAGCCATCTTGGATTAGGCCATTTATTTAAGACACTGGGTCTCAAGAAAGGTTTTGAGAGTAGAAAACCTAGATCTAAAGGTTTTTGGAATGAACAATTGGCAGTTAGAGCAAGATTTGTGACCGTGCTGTGCGTCTAAGTAAAAAGACACTTGGTATGCAAGTCCTTGTCTAGAATCTGCATACCACCATTGTTTTCACCCCTCCTAGCTGACATGTACAACTTTCAACAAAATTGTAAGATAAAAAAGAAGGTTCCCCAATGGGTGCTTATCTAGATAAATAATAGAAGCAAAGGAACCAATGACCAAACAGGGAACAGTCTGACAGATGCACAACAATGTTCAGGCCGGCCATAAGATAATCTGAGGACCCACATTCATATGTTTATCTTTATACCACAATGAATACAAGCTGAAGTTATGCACTGGACATATGACTTAGGGAAGATAAAGCTTTGGAACCCAGGCCAGATTACAGTGAAGACGATCCATATGTCATGAATACTGCAACAGTTATTTCAGTCAGGACATCCTCAGTAACTTCAGTGAAGAAACTTTTCCTTACAGCCTGCCCCAGATCAAGTGGGTTCCACTTAAAATTTTCAGCTTGATGAAGCTGTAGACACATTTAATACAATATTTCTGAATATCCTGTCAGAGCCAGCACCTTTAAGTACCAAAAGGTTAAAAAAACAGCCCCTTTATTAGATAAAAACAAATCAAAGCAACTCATGCATCTTAGAGATAAAACCTGGAAGTTATGGCTATAAAACAAGTCTCAAACATCCCTGCAACAATATAGACAGTTGAGGAACCATGAAGAACAATGCAAACAAGAGGAAAAAACAAGCTTATTATAGCAACACCCAAAACTCATCATCAAACAATCTAGAAAATTTCAGGAAATTAATAAATACATTGTTCCATCCAGCCCAGACCATTCCCACCCAATAACTCCCAAAGCATTTCTTCACAGTTTAGCTCAGATTTTATAAATACAGTAATCTTCCTCCCACCAAGAAAACAAAACTAGTACAAATCCAGTCATCCCACTCCAATCACTGAAGCCACAACAGACCTTCCCACTCAGTCCAGTGTCAGTATCTACAGTTAAAAAATATCTACACACCCTTAAGACAACAACCACTGCCCTGACCAACTTTCATCTGAATATGTCAGACTTGATGAAGATAGCCTTGCATATCCTGCCTCATTTCTAATAAACTAGTCTATCCAAGAAAAATATGCCCCTCCTCCTGAATCAAAAAAGAGTAAACTACTACTGCTCAGTCCAACTCTCTCCCCCAGATTTACTATTCTTTCATGCAGGACTAGCTTAGTCCTGCACGCAGGTGACCGTTTAGGAGCAGGACGGCAGCGCACCATGCATAATAATGAGGCGGGCTGCCTGAGCTCCAAGGCTTACATGGAGCGTGTAAGAGTGCAGGGGAGTTATCTGAGAGCAGAGCTCTCAGAATAAACATGCCTTCACAATGAAGAATATCAGAAAGGGGTATGAAATGAGCGAGACCGCTCACAGGTGACCGCATATCCCAGTGCAGGGGAGTTGTCTGAGAGCAGAGCTCTCAGAATAAACATGAGCCCACAATGAAGAACAGCAGTAAGGATTATGAAATGAGCGAGACGCTCACAGGTGACCACATATCCCCACCAACAGTCCCCCTTGTGTACAACAACAACGGTATACATAAATAAAATGAAGAAACCCTTATAATTTTTTTTTTTAAATCCGATTAAAGCTAACAGTAGGTGCGCGAGTGTGGCCATCACTTAGCTACGGTTAATACAGCTTAAATGGCTGAAGGGGATAACAAGGAAGATATATATATATACAAATGAACCAGCATAGCAATAGTGTAGTGGGCAGAGCATTCACCTTACAAGCAAGCATTCCTGGTTCAAATCCCAGTGCAGCACATTCCATTTTCTATGGTAAAGCACGTTATGAGTAATATTTATGTTGTACAACCCACTAAATAACATATTTTCATGAACTGGAGTACTGCAGTAAATGCACATGTGAGGTGTCAGTGTCATAATGAACAAGGCACTAGTAAACAGATTTAAGTACAAATAAGCAGTAGTAAGCATATTTAAGCACTAGTAAGCAGTCGTAAGCCCATTTGCATGGGGGTAAGCAATGCCTACACTGGTTAAGCAAATTAGAAGCTGAGTATAAGAAACTGCAACTGGAAGTTAGCAGTGCTTACCTCCATGCAAACCCACGCAAACCCGCTTACAACTGCTTTAAAGTGCCTTAATCACTCTGTATCCAATGGCCAGTGTTCTGCCCAGCAACAAAATAAACAGCCTCTGTAAGGCTCAAAACCCAGGACCCTGCACACCATAGCCAAAGTGGTGTACACTAAGCCATGTCAGATATAAATAACCTTGATGTTTTCAAAAACATATCATCCAGCCCAGTCATTCAACAGTACAGAGAATCTATTCCAACATTTAGATGTATGTGTATGTGTAAATATATTAATATCTAAACAGATACAATATATGTATACATATATATATATATATATATATACATATATATATATATATATATATATAAACGCCAAAATCGCAGAACGCCGACAACGAGAAACACTGACACCGGAAGATCGGCAAAGGAGAGGACCGACAGTTGAGAATCCTGACGCTGAAAACACTGACATGTTAAGATAAGTGTGCGATAGGGCCGGACATTAGGGTCAGGGTGTGAGTAAGTGTAAGTGTGTGATAGTGACAGACGTTAGGGTAGGGTGTAGGTCAGGTAATTGTGCGATAGTGACGGAGTTCAGGTTTAGGGGCGGGTTAAGTGAGTTAGGGTTAGGGTGCGGGTAAGGTAAGTGTATGATAGTGACGGACTTGAGGGTTAGGGGTGGATTAAGTGAGTTAGGGTTAGGGTGCGGGTAAGGTAAGTGTGCGATAGTGACGGACCTTAAGGTTAGCGTTTGGGTTAAGGTTAGTGCATAATTAGTTGTGTATGTAAGGTTTAGTGTAGGTTTGTAAGGATTTTGGTGTGCTTGTGTTGTGTGTGTGTTTTCCGGGAAAGGTATTTGTTTTGTTGATTGTCAGGATTTTGGTTTGTCGGGCATGTGATGTTTCATGTTTTTGAACTTTTTTTTTTCGTTTTTTTCGTGTCGATTATTTCGTTGTCTGTGTTTTGGCATGTCGGTGTTATCAGATAGACCCATATATATATATATATATATATATATATATATATATATATATATATATATATATATATATCTATGAACATATATACAGGCAAATGCCTACATCTATAGATATGTATGTCTACACCTATATGTCTAAATATATACGGCAGGTTATATATATATATATATATATATATATATATATATATATATATATATATATATAGGTATATACTGACATACATCTGTAGATAACAATGGGGAAATAACAAAAACATATGCGTCCACATGCAATGCTAATGGGGTTGAGAGGCCCCAAACAATATATGTCTTGTACGAATAGGTATACCCCCTCACAGCCAAACACATCCCCCCTACAATACACTACCAAGTATTGCAGATCCCATAACCAGGACCAGACACGACATGAGCATCCCTAGGATACATATACACAGACACATATATGCAGATACAGATATACACATATATATATATATATATATATATATATATATATATATATATATATATATATATATATATATCGTTACATATGTAGTACGTGCACACAATATGGACCAGCCACTATTCTTACAGTTACAACCTTACCAACTGGAGACTGTATGAGCCACCCATACAAATGACATTCATTGCCTGCAACATATATCCACAGAAATATCAAAGGATATAACACGACATACAGGTGTGCATAAATGGGAAAGGTTTATTTCTGTACTATTACAGTTGTATATGCCATGTCATATCACTGTTTAGACATGGACATCCATATAAACTGAGCAATACAACTGTGAAACATGTATACTAATACAGTAGTCTGGAAAAGTTAACAAATGTTGCTGTCCAGGCCAAGGCCATCAAGTAGTACAATAGTAATGCCAGACTGGGCCAAAGGATACCAAACAATCAACGGTAAGTAATGCAGGTGTAAAGTTCACCAGCCTCTATATACACTCTGTACACAATCACTAGGTGGTAAAGACCTCAGTTAACACAATGGGATGAAACTGTTACATAACAAGGTAAAAATGACACCATCACAAGCACACTGACAAACAGAACAGTCTGTATGGCAGATGGCAGTAGGCCTGCATTTAACCAAGGTGGATTGTATGGTAATGTACATCCATATACCTTAAGGCAGCTCACCCCTGATGGTCTTCAGGACTTTGGGCTTTCAGATTTTGTAGTGCTCCCCTATACATATATGTATATATAGATATATGTATACATAGATATACATATATGTATATATAGATATATGTATATATAGCTATATATGTATGTACATCCTGTGTGTACAGATATGCCTAGTTATGTTGGTATATATGTAGATATCAATAACTATATGTGTATACATATCTATTCTGATATGCCTACTACTGTCAAAATATATGTAGATATCCATACTTATATGTGCATATGTATCTCTATCTGTATATGTGTAGACATATATTGCTCTGTATATGTATATATCTCTGTGTTTATTTCTATATCTATGTACATATACATATCCATCTATGTATGTCGATATGTATATCTGTATGTCTATATAGATATCTGGATAAGTATATGTACATATATCATCCCACTGCTCTGTCTGACATACATGACTGTTATGGTGGCCCGGCAGAAGTACATCGGGCAAGTAACTGGACATTACATCTCACTGGGTAAATACACTAAGCTGCTAGTCATGTAACAAAGCACTGTGCAGGCTACAGGCAGACCAGCTCAACACTGGCCTACATTTCCTATGAAGGAATGCACATGTACCTGCACATAGATAGCAGGCTCTACAGGCATGCCACAGCACAGAGTAACATACACCTGTGTGTAAGTTCATCACCACAACCAATGTGAGCACAGCCACAGCCACATGTGGAACGCTAGCATAATATTAAAGTATATGGACCATCTGTTCAACACCAACCTCATATGTGCCACCCACACACTAACCCTACATATACTAGGCTGCTACACAGTGTGGTCCGCTGCCTGTCTGTGGTATGGGACATGTGCGTGTATGGCCCTACAAACATGTAAGCCGATATGGTAACATACAGTGGAGCAGCATGTAACATCAGATAGAACAGGACCAAGAACAATGACATCTACCACAGTCTGTACACAGGCCAAGGTACATATTAACAATACACACACTGCCGACAGTCGCCATAAGTACACAAACCTCAGTACTGTACACACAATCACTGAATGTCCAGGTTATGTCATCAAATATAACCCTACTATACAATACTTGTGTAGCAGTCTGATATTTCACTGGCTTGTTATCAGATATGATGTCACTAATTATGGTGTACAGTACATCTGCACCCCTTACTGCATGACATATGTACAAAGGTTGTCAGGGTTGTGGCTGGAGGCACATACACAGGACCAATATTGACATGTTGCTGTGATAACCTCATACATGTACTATTGTAACAGGGTTTGTTGCACCATATGTCCTATGAGGGATATGAAGTCAGTAACTCTCACGGCTGTCACCATCTACAGACTGCAATCCTCACACTACCTTCTGCAGTTCACAGATAGGTGCTCTATGGGTAACACATGAAACAAAATGCACCACAAACTGCCCAGTCTGCAGATGATCCTACAGATGAGGTTTCCTCCTAAACCTAGCACTGACATGGCAGTTATTTAAACATGTAGGACAGCCATATCCACACACACCCTGTTTAACCAGCATTACTCCAAATGCAGTATAGCAGCACTTACAGTCTGTAGTCAGGTCAAGCACATCCCCCTCCTGTGTGTTGGCCTGTTTCCACAGTGTATGTTGTTAGAGGTAAACCCCAATCAATCTGAGATTCTGTTTACCAGACAACAGGTCGAGCTCCTGTTCACAGTGAATGAAAAGCACAAAACCAACATGATGTTCCTAGATATTGGTGTGTGTTCCATGCAACTGCCTAAGGGAATGTTACCACAGCTGTTCCACATGCAATCAGCTAGAGGAGGGCTGCAAATCATGCAGAGACCATCAGCTGATCATGAGCATCTCTTAAAATACACATGCTGCTGCCCAAGCAAAGCAGGTGTAAGTCTCCACATCCACCAGAGAGGGAGTAAGAGAGGCAGACACAGGCACAGAAAAGCTAGGGAGGGGTGGGAGAGTAAAACCTATGCATGTTTGCGTCACACACCAACCAGTACAGGGAATCAAACCCCCAATGACTATGTTGTGCTATCACATGTCCATGAAGTTATTGGATGCGCCACATGTGTTACCTGTTGGAGAGCCCCCAGAATGTATATGTGATGGTGAGTGACATCTGCAACAGGGATATGGTAGCTATGTGGTTGGTGTCGTACACATGCCTGCCCGCATGAACAGCTGTCAATGTCAACACACCCACACTTTCATAGGGACACACACACACATTGCCACACTTGACAGGGCCATGAATACACCACAGGGGTCATAGGGAGGTTATATGTGCAAAGGGTATGTGGAGGTGTCTGACATCAGACAGCATGCTTCAGTATGCCAATGGGGGGTTGTAGTGAGTGCCAGTGGGTGGCAGTACTGACATGCATGCATGCACTGTTTCACGGGTGTGTTGTGGTTGGTGGTGCCAGATGGCTATACAAGGCTAGGTGATGGGTATACCTTGGCATCAGGCCACATGACAATGGTCTGCATTGTGGCTCAGGGGTGTAGTGTCTAGAGATGCCCTTGCAGGTGGGTATTGTATTCACCATCCAGTCACCTGAGTAACTACTGCATGTGGCCAATGCTGTGCATTGCTTGCCATGTATGTGTTCCTTCATCCATGATATGGACAGTGTCTGAGATGTGCACACCTCCAACATGCATGTACAGTGACATGTGTTACTGTACCTGGGGTGTCTGGTCCATGTTGTGTACACAGCTCGTTATCCTTAGATGTGCCAGTCCTGGCCTCATGTGGTGGGAACTGTTCATGGACAGCAGGTTGGCCCTGCACCTACATTCCCTGATGTCAGTGGCATCTGTCCATACAGGGCTTGTGTTTCAGGTATGTTATGTCCTTTTTGGGTCACGTTTGATAGCACCACAAGTGTTGCAGGTGTCCAGTGGGGAACATGGGGGAGGTGCACTGTCAGCATGTACATGCCTATTGGACTGATGGACAGGGTGCCATGCCCTCTGTAGCCCACTGCAATCCCACCATGGTTACTATCAGTGGGCAATATGCAGGCTACTACCAATATAGCGGCTGTTGCCTAGGCAAGTTTGTGTGTATGACACATGGGTTGAGAGTTTACCCTGGGTAATACAAGGGTTGCTAACATTGTTCAGCTGGCATTGATGTCACATTTAGGGGTATGGAATTTCACACCATTCTCTTGGCTATTTCACATCTGTTATCCCTGTGCAGTGGACATTGTGATATATACTTGGACCACCATATAAGAAGTTAGCAAAATCCACTCCACATCGAGTCCAGTTGTTACACACTCACAACCACTGCCACACATGATATGAATGACAACACAGACACACCTCTGTTCTGTCTAGGATTAGAACTCCTACTGAACTTGTATATTACACTATAGCACTACACTGTTATATAATGCGTCACAGAGATTATGGGAGCTTTCCTTCTCCAAAAGTGTATTTCACAGTGAATGACATCAGCAGGATTGCCAAAGTAGTTAATTTGAATTGTAGGGAGTGTGACTAGCCTAAGTGCATTGCTCCTTACACAAACATAGACACACACACAAAACATCCACAACTGTCATGTGTAGGGATATAACCCCTACCAGAGGTCACACTACAGCATGATGCTGTTAGAGGATGCATCACAGAGATTACTGGAGTGCCATTTCTCCAAAGGTGTATTTCACAGTGAATGACATCAGCAGGATTGCTAAACTAGGGCATTTGAATTGTAGGGAGTGTGACTAGCCTAAAATGCATTGCTCCCTACACACACATAGACACATACACAAAACATCCACAACTGTCATGTGGGGGGCCAGAACCCCTACCAGACGTCTATATCTACTACAGCATGATGCTGTTATAGGATGCACCAATGAGATTACCGGAGTGCCCCTTCTCCAAAGTTGTATTTCACAGTGAATGACATCAGCAGGATTGCCAAAGTAGCGCATTTGAATTTTAGGGAGTGTGACTAGCATAAAATGCATCGCTCCCTACACAAACAAAGACACACACACCAAACATGCACAACTGTCATGTGTGGGGATAGAACCCCTGCCAAAGGTCTGTATCACACAGCAGCATTATGCTGTTATAAGATGCACCACAGAGATTACTGGAGTGCCCCTTCTCCAAAGGTGTATTTCACAGTGAATGACATCAGCAGGATTGCCAAAGTAGGGCATTTGAATTGTAGTGAGTGTGAGCAGCCTAAAATGCATTGCTCTCTGCACACACACACACTCGCAAACTTGCCAAGTCTGGGATTAGAACTCCTACCTAACTAATTTATCATACTACAGCAGTACACAGTTGTAGGACGTGCTATGAAGATTATTGGGCTACATCCTTCCCAGAGGTGTATTTCTAAATGGATGACATCAGCAGCCTTGCCAAAGTACAGCATTTGAATTGTACGGAGTGTGACTACCCTAAAAAGCACTTCTCTCTCTACACAGACACACACATGCACAGACTTGCCAAGTCTGGGATTAGAACTCCTACCTAACTAATTTATCACACTATAGCAGTACACAGTTATAGAATGTGCTATGGAGATTACTGGGCTACAGTTCTCCCAAAGGTGTATTTCTAGGTGGATGACCTCAGCAGGCTTGTCATAGTAGGGCTATGGAGAGGGCAGTGTGTGGCCATGGACCATAGCCCATTCATCTAGGGGTTGATAGACCACATGTGGGCACACACAGGGTCATATATCACAGGTACGTCTATACATCTGCTAGATGACTAATTCCTTGTACAGTCATGTTGCATTGCTAGCACGTGCACCACATAGTTTGTACTGCTGATGGATACCTGTGGCTAGTATCTACAGTGAGTGCCATCTGAAACTCATGTGGTTGTGGCTCTTTGGCTGTGTGCTGGGTAGGACAGACCTGGATGGCTCCTTGTCACAATCACCCTCTTCCACACATCTGTGTACTTCTACCTTTGGCGTATTATAGTGTGTTGTCCTTAGATATATGTCTGTATTCCTATCCACTTTGTGTGCAAAGCATGTGTGGTGTATACTGAGGAGTGTCTGCACTAACATCTGTGACTGCCAGATATGTCTGGTCCACTGGTGTTTGCAGACATGCCCTTCATGTGTTTAAGTGTGTGAGCATTCCCAGTATGACCTTTCAGTATGTTGTTGACTGACATTACCTTCATTCCTCTAAGTGTGCGAGCATGCCCAGTATGCCTGTCTGTATTGACTGTGGAATGAGTCCAGGTAGTTTGTACTGCTGTGCTGACCTTTGTGTTGTACACCTACAGGTAGCATACTGTTTCTGCAGGGTATTCATTGATCATTGGCATTGACTGTTACTACATTTCTACATAGGATGGGGGGGCACACCTTACTATTTCTACTTTTCCACACAGGATGGGGGGGCACACCTGACTTTTATTACATTACTACATAGGATGAGGGGCACACCTGACACTTGTACACATTTGCTATGACTGTACTGGTATGTCAAGTACTTCATTTCATTCTGTATTCTTACCTATCAAGCTGACTGGAGGCATACCAGGGTACTAAAAATCATAGCTTTGATTTACCTATGTATTAGTTTCTGACTTCCTACTCACATCCCACTGTCTGACCTGATGTGGTCTGTCTGTGTAGGCCTGGGGGGGTTACCCATAGGCATCATTCAGAGGCCATAGCACAGCCTTTGCTTGTGTTTTTGTTTACACCTGTCCTGCTGGCTCTGACTGTTATTGGGTATGTGAACCCCCCCCCCTGACTGGCATGTGTGAGTCACTTACCTTGTGGGTGTCCCAGTATTGAGGGTGGTAGTGCAGGGCTGCCTATGTTGGATGCACAAGGTACACTCCCTACACATAGTTGAGCACATTTAGTGTAATGTTTGGCATCCCTTTTACTGTATGTGGGAGTGAGAGAGAGGTGTCATTCCCTGGGTCCCTCCTGTGCCAGTGTATGTGCTATACATTGCTCTTTGCCAAGGCCAGGGCATACTGGGCATGCATCCTTCTGCCTACTGGGGCAGGCTCAGGTTGTTCCTCCTCCAAGTTACTCTGTGCCTGTGCAGGCCTTGGCAATAGGGGGTTGTGTGGCCTTGTCCTGTGCTGTTCCTGCTGAAGCTGTTTCCGCAAGATCATATTGTGTAGCATGGCACATACGAGAACAATTTCGGTACATATAGTTGGTGAGTACTGCAAGGCTCTATTGGATGTGTCCAGGCACCGGAACCGTGACTTGAGCATCCCAAGTAAATGCTCTACTATAATTTGGGTCTGTGCATGTGCCTCATTATGCAGTTCTTGTTTGGGTGTGTGTGCATTTCTGATGGGTGTCATCAGCCACGGCTCCAGTGCGTATCCAGTCCCTACTGGCAAATCTTTGGTACAGCTATGTCAGATGCCAGATGTGGGAATCATGATAGCTTCCAGGGCAGCCAGCACACATATTCATTATTATGCCCTAGGCATCGCACACAACCTGGAAGTTGATGAAGGGGAAGCCCTTGTGGTTGATGTAGACCCTACCCCGCTCACCGGGTGGTGCTTTGATGCATATGTGCGTGCAGTCTGCAGCATCCACTACCTCAGGGTATTCTGCTATTTGGTGGAACAGTTGCATATTGTTAGCCAATGCCTCATGGGTGTTAGGGAAATATACGTGCTCACCGACATGTGCTGACATGGCATCCAGGAACTAGTGGAGTACCCTGGATGCTGATGTCTGTGAGATCCCCATCATATCCCCAGCTGGCCTTTGGAAGGTACCTATAACTAGTATTCTTAGGCTTACACATACCTTGGTATCCACTGGGATGGATTACCCTCTGTTAGTTCTGTGTGTGAGGCATGGCCGGCACAGCTCAACAATTTACTGCAGGAGGTCCCTGTCCACCCTATAGCGCTCCACTATCTCCAGCTCATGTAGCCCCTGGCAGGTTATCCTGGGTCTGTACACTCTTCTCCGTCTCCTCACTGTGGGTTGGTTGACAGCATTCACATCTTCACCACCCTCAGCCTCTTCCACAAGTTGTTGTATGATAGCTATTGCAGCCCCTATCATATTGCTGTTGTGTGTGTTAAAAGTTCCCCACTTGTTTACACCAGTGGTGCAGAGTGTGGGAAAATCCAGACGGGAAGGTGTTTGCATAGTTTATAGTAGTGGTCTGGGCTGGGCTGGTCTGCTGCCTGTGTAATTGCCTGATTCTAATACATTTCACCAGCCAGCTATGCTAGTTCTCCTTGATTACCTTCCTACTGCTGTTTTCCATTCCCATTGCCTTCCTGTTTAAGCCCGGGGGCATGCCGTGCAAACAGAGTGCTCAAATGTGCACAGTGCTGCTATTTCCTGGTTTCATTTTTTTTTTCTTCCTTTAAAACCCAGTGCACAGCGCACACACCTGCTTAGGCAATGTAAAGAGTGCTAGGCAGATTCAGACACACTTCTTAGCTTAGCTGTGCTAAGCTAGGAGCAAACCCGAGCCACAGGGTTCCAATCCGCTTACAATATGCCTGACATACACCCCCATGATGTCAGCTAACTCCTAGGCTTGCACCAAGCTATTCCTACTCTTACACTGTTGGGACCTGACTAGCATGCTGGGGAAAACTGGGATTCACTATCATTTTCCTCATTTGCATAGGATTGCCTGCTAATGCATAGTTACATGTCTCACACTGAGCCTCCCCCCTTAGCAACCACTATTCACTGGCCATGTTGTCTTCTGCCTGCCATTGACTTGCATGGCTGAATAGTGATTTTAGTTAGAATGCTTAATTTAGGTTTATTTTGTTATTTCCCGTTGATCCCATTTGTGTGCCACTGCCCTATGCTTAAACAGCCTAGATCGGCTAAAAAAACAATGCCAATGGCCTTATACTTGGCCATTGGCATGCTTCCTAGATGATATGCAGCCTTTATTTGGAGCTGTCACAGCTCCGTTTTGGATTTTGCAGAAATGTACTCGGTTACAAACCGAGTACATTTCTGCAGATTGCACTAGTCCTGCACGGCCGGTTGCAAGCTTCCTGGATTGCAAATTCACCTCATTTGCATGGATGTCTCCTGCAAATGGGGTGATTTGCATACAGGGGCTTAGTCCTTGCAGGACTAATACAGGAGCGCTTGTGCACACCCCTGCAAGCTGTTCCTGGATCGCACGGCAGACATATTGCCTGCTAGGGCTCCTGCACTGATCTTGCATGCCATGCAAGGCATAGAGAATCCGGGGGTGTGTCTACTCCTAAAAATACTTTTACTATACTGTCATCCAAAAACACCAAGATAGAAATGGTATTCCACACCAAACTACTAGGTGTGATTATAGATGACCGTCGGAAATGTGATCTCCACCTACAGTAAGCTAAAGCGTCTTCCATGTGGAGACATGTGTGAATGGGCGTACCTTTGTTGAAGGTTGTACGTCAGGGCTGGCAACTCAGTATGTAAAAATCTACTGCCAATCATTAGCAGACCGGAGTTCCACTGTGGCGACCCCTAACTGGGAAAAGCCGAAAGCTACAACAACATATATATATAAAAACCTGTCTATAATCTGTCTTTTTCTCTCAATGCACTCTGACTGGATCTTTTAGTCTTACCCTATCTGCACTGAATCTTACCATTATATTCTGAATTTTGCTATGTACTCATTCTCTATATAATATTTTTGATTAGAAAGGCCATGATATATTTTCTATCTTTGAGCTCGGGTTGTGGCTGAAAAGGTTCAACAGATCAGTCCACTTACCCAATGAATGATTGGTAAAAAAATAAATCCAACCAACTCAACAAAACAAATTTGGGCAGTGCTACAATAAGGTCACAAAATTTGCAGCCAGCCTCTCCCATAGAGCACCACACTGTTTGACCCTCAGAGACTACCAGTTGCTTGAACTACCTCACCATCTCACATACTCCCAACTCCCTATTATCCACAGTGTAATAAACAAATCAAATAACCATCCATCTTCAGCCATCCTTCCATAACCATACAAACTACTCAGAAGCTTGAGCTCTTCTGACAAAGACCTTCTACATACATCAAAACCTAATAACTCTGCAGGTTCTTCCTCCTACCGCCATCAGGTGTCATAAACCTTAAATTCGATCCTCCTAATAGTAAAACAGGCCTGCTCACTAAAGTCATTCAAACTACAGCTAAAGTCTCAACTCCAGGTTTTGCAAATGTGCTGCACTAGATTAACACATCACTCCTCTTCAGCCTCATCCCTGCTCAGTTCCCTCCATATCCTCCTCCTTCCTATACTGATAGTCATTTCTTTCCCCCTTTTGTTATACTTCGTCACCATCAGCTACCCTGTCTTCTATTTCTGAAATATAGCTCTCACACCACTATACTGCTTGTAAGACATTGTGCTTTCTGTTGAAAATAGCAACAGTATGGCTGCCTGTGTATTTTATCAGATTTGAAATGCAGCTCTCCCTTTTTTGGAAAATGTTGTAAAGATTATTGTATATTATTGCCTTTCAAATGTTACTGTCATTCTTTCTATACTTTCCTGGTTAACAAGAGGAAAAAAAATAAAAATGAGAATAAATAAATAAATAAATAAATAAAACTAATCTTGTAAGGGCCACCCAGTCCAACACACTGCACATTGCCAATATACTAGACAACAAGTTTAGTGCAAACCTAACTACTGAAATGTCTATCAAAACCTTATATATCACAGAATCCCTTAGAACATTTTCTAAAAGAGCTCTCAAATACTAAAAATCCTTCTTCCAGAGGACTTCCAGTGCAGTGCCAATCTAAGTTGTCATGTTTTTTCTACCGCCAACCCAAAGTTGGAAGAAAAATGACTTGAGATGACATAAACTCACTCTAACCTAAGACCAACCTAGAAAATAGCATAATATCAAGCTAAATGACAAAAAAGTAAGCAGAAGGAAAATGAAAAAAGGTATAAAATGGTCAGAAATTAGCAAGCTTAGTTTAACATCACAGAAGGAGGCGTTTGCTAGCCAGGGTTAGTTGGACACGGAGCAAGGGCTTCCAGAGGTGGAACAAATGGCTGACATGAAGTAGTGAAGATGAGTTAACCATTAAATGACTATACTAAGAAAATAGATAAAAGACTCAAAGAAGTGGAGAAAGTTTTGGCTGTTACTCGGATGAGATGGAGCTACTTAAGAAACTAAGGGGTAGCATGCCAGGCACCTAGATGAAATGGAAGCCATCTAGAGAAGGAAAAGGTCACGAAGGTGGACGATCAGGAGAGGAGATGAGAGAGAACCTGTGCTTCAGCAACATACTTGAAGGCAGTAAGGACTGGGACTGTAAGAGGTTTATGCATAACACTTAAGTAAATGGACTGGTTTCCCACTGGAAAGTGTAATTGATAGAGCACACAGAATTTACCAGGGAGATGGTTCATCAGCACACTTTCCATAGCCTACCATTATGAAAGTACAGACTTTTCAACTCAAAACAAAATTTCTTTGTGAACCGTGAAAGAAAGGCTAGGTCCTAAAGCTGGAAGAAAACAGAATCTTTGTGGATCAGAACTATTCACTGATTTTCAGACTGAAAAAGAATACATATGTGCCATGATTTAGAACATGCAAAGTGCTGGGTATGAAGTTTAAACTACTGTATGCAGATACAATGGGAGCCAAGACCTTTCTGGATCCTTTAGAAGTTGTGGCTGACTTAGAAAGATACGAGTAATTTATTCAACAGTCTAACCAGTCAGAGGGGAGAGAACCACTGGAATCAGGAAAGGCACAGAGATAGATGATGGGTAAGAAGAAATTGCCTGTGGAAACCCTTCCTGCTCCTCCATGATAAAATGCAGCAGAGGCAGAGAGAAATGGGAAAGAGCAAGAGGCATGTTCATGAAAACTTGTTGACAAAATGCAATGAGGAGGAAATTCAGCTTTCAGATGAGAGTTTAAATGAAGAACGGCAATACTCCTCAGGTAGAATTTGTTATCTACCAGTAAAGAACTCAAACTACCATCTTGATGCATCAATGGCTGAACAGAAACACCACACATTTTAATTATATCTACAAACTTCTGAGAAAGTTTCTTATTACCAGAACAGCCAGTGGAAAACTGACTTGAGATTTTTACTTGGGACAAATTCAGTGATGAGCTTTCAGAAAGGTTAACTATTCAAATGGGACATGTTACTGGTTGCTAGGTTAACTCTAATTATTCTTTTAAACATTCTCCTTCTTTCTGAATTATACATAAGGTATGCAAAATTGTGGTTATGTTTTCACAGTACTTAGTCAAGCAGTAAAAGGGAGGGTAAGTAAGTGTCAAAGGAAATAAGTGTTAAGAATGTAATATGGCAGAGACAGTCACCTGAGGTTTAACAGGAGAAGGTAAACAAGAGTATTAATATTAGTTATGATAGAATAGCAATATTTACAGATATTCAAGTACACTTTGCAAGGTTAAAATAAAACAAAAACTTTTAAAAGAGCAGGATTAATAGTTATTGAAGGGAGAAGGCAAAATAAGTATGAGAAAACAATCGGAGAGTGTGAGACAGTATAACAAAATAAATATTTAAGAAGAATATATAATATATAAAATAATAAATATTTAAGAAGGCCACATATGAGGGGACAGAGAAGCCAACCACTATATTTGCAGATGAGTAGAACAGTGCACAAAGGGGAAATGATGCACAAACCTGAGGGGAGGAGAACAATTCATTGTTATTTGAGCAGTTTACTAGACAAGATTTTTAAGAAGTGCGGAAGAGTCTATATGTTAAAAGCAAAGAGACAAATCACTTTTTAAGTGTTATGACTAAACAGGTCTGTAGAGTTTTATTTGAGCCATAAAGAATGGTCAGAAGTAAAAGGAGAGTACATAAGAAAAATGTCTTATGCAGTAAATAAAACTATGAGACTCCACACATATGAGGTGAGGAGACAGGAGATATTTTGCAGCTGCACATCTAGGTTACAGAGGATAGACGGAAGAGATACTACAAGCTAACAGCCCACAGAGTATGGTTAGAAAACTAGGAGTAAAACTGAAGCCAGGAAGTTGGATAAAAGACATTACAGAAGTGGGGAGGGGGCAGAATGATTTGAATGACTATGAAGCTGAGGCATCAGCACAGAACGAGGCTCTATCACAGCAGAAGGATGAATATTGCTCATAGTACTATATATATAGTGGTTTGTTAGTTAGGAAAAGGCTGTTGTATAGGGTTGAAGACTTGTTGCTGATAGGAATAGTGCTTCTTAAAGGTACAACAAACACACACTATTCTACATCCTCCCTCTTTGAGAAATGAGTTATGCATTATTGACAGCATCAATTGACATGCAATTAATACAAAGTAATTCTTTGACATGCAATTATACATAACTAAATACATATAGACAATTATGTCCAGGTTGCTGTGTATTTCAGACTAGGTCTGGAAATATGACCAAATCATGTGACATAGAAATAAGAACTAAGTCAAGCAACTGGAACTGTCTCTGCTGAATGTTCAACTTTGGGGACATCAAGAACATTATCAGGAACTGAAGTAGAAATTCTGCATCAGGAACATTGTCTGGATTGCTCTGAGATCTAGTGCCTGTATCACAGGAACAATGCTGTGATATCAATTCTGATACAGGAGGAAGATGTCTGCAATTTCTCCTGTACTCCTCACCTTCAGATTCCACAAAGTAGGATCTTGGCTCAGCACATATACCTGTTACTTGACTAATCCAGTCAAAACCTTTCACAGTTTATATCTTCACTGTCTCTACTTCTTCCAATGGACAAAGAAATCTGCTCAATTTATCATACCTGGACTTCTGGAAAGAACACTTTCTGAATAGTTGAGCTTTGATTGTTCTGTTGTACTTTGCTTTAGGCCTTAACAAACTGGAACTGATAGACAAGGTTGTTCTGGTTTGCCTAGATAGAAGTCTCTGAGCAGGCAAGCCAAGTATATCATCACAGGGTATGTTTCTAAGACTGACTTAATTCAGTACTATCACACTTTGACATCTCTAGTTATTGCTTTGCACTCTGTACTGCGCGTTCAGCTATTCCATTTGACTGTGGGTATTCAGGACTACTAATAACATGTACAAAGTCCCATTCTTTTGCAAATTTCTAAAACAACTGACTGGTAAAGTTGGTACCATTGCCAGAAATAACTTTGTGAGGACTAGCATGGACTGAGAAGTGACGCTTCAACTTGGTGAAAACAGCAGTGGACGTTAGGTTATGTAGTAAACTGATCTCAAACCAGTTCGAATAAGAGTCTACCAACACTAAGAAATGTTGAATGTTCACTCAAATATATCAGTGGCTACTGTTGACCAAGGTAGTTCAGAAACTTGACTTAGCTGAAGTGGTTCTTTTTTGCAAATGCGGTTTAGTACTATTGCATAATGAACAAGAAGAAAGTACTTCATCAATATCTTTTGCTAGAGAAGGCCAAAATGCTATTCCTCTCACCCTTCTTTTGGTAGATTCAGAAACTGGATGACCACAATGCAAAATCTGGATATATTCATGTTGTAAGGCAACAGGAACAGCAATTTTAGGACCTTTGAAAATAATGCCATCTTCCATCAACATCTCATCTCTGTAAGGAAAATAAGTTTGCACTTCAGGTGGTACACTAGATTGCTTTGACGGCCATCGAACAGTAATGAAGTAGTTGAGCTTTTGCAAAACTGAATCAGTCTTTGTATGATCTCTCAGCTCATCAAGTTTCATGGTAGAAAAATTATGCACTTCCATGACATCAAAGTCAAAATTCTCTGCATTAAGCTGTTGCATTGTATTTCTGGGTGATCTGGATAAGGTATCAGCCAGATAAAGAAGTCTGCCTTTTGTATAGACCATTTTGAATTTGTACTTTTACAATCTGAGTATCATTCTTTGTAATATCGCTTCTTTAAAATAGTGACTAGAGGTTGGTGATCAGTTTCAGTCTGAATAGCTTGACCATAAATATAATCATGAAACTTTGAACATGCAAATACTATCGCCAAAAGTTCTTTCTCAATTTGAGCATCTTACATTTCAGTTTGGGTAAGAGGTATAGATGCACAGGCTACTGGTCTGTCCTCTTGAAGAATAACTGTGCCAAGACCAAATTTTGAAACATCACAATAAAGAGTTACTGCTTTATTGACATCATAGCATTTTAATGTAGGTGGGGTAGCAATTTTCTACTTAAAGTCTTCAAATTCTCTCTGGTGTTGTTCCAGCCAAGACCATCTAATATTTTTGTGCATCAGCTCTCTCAAAGGCGCTGTCAACTCACTGAAGTCTAGTATAAACTTGTCTAAATAGTTGACAATACCAAGAAAATGCTGTAGAGCCTGAACATTACCCGGCGCTGGCATCTCTAGAATGGCTGCCTGCTTGGATAAGTCTGGTCGCAAGCCAATGCTAGGAAATAAATGACCTAAATATGTAACTTCTGGTAGCCTGAATTTGCACTTCAGAGGATTAAGCTTCAAGTTTTTTCACTTCACATGCTTTGTCTAGAACTTTCCCAAGGTTTCTGTCATGCTCTGCTTTACCACTGTCTCCAACCAATAAATCATCTACTATTATGGCATAAGGATAACCTGAAAAAATTTGCTCTATTGCACACTGAAAGACTTCACTTGCAGAATTTATTCCAAATGGCATCCTGAGGGATCTATATCTTCCAAATGGGGTACTAAAAGTAGTCAGTAGTGAAGATTTGCAATCAAGCATCACTAGGCAAAATTAACTTTTTGCATCCAAGACAGAAAAAACAGTGGCATTCAACATTAGGGCTGCAACTTCCTCAACTGTACACATAAGATGATGCAGTTTCTTTAATGCTTTGTTCAAATCTCTTGGGTCAATGCATATTCTGATTTCATCTGAGCCTTTTTTGTAGGCTGCTACCATGGATGCCTCCCATTCAGCTGGTTCTGTAACTGGACAAATTACACCTTACTGTACCATTTTATCCAACTGAGCTTTGACTTTATTCTGCATATCTATCGGAACTTTTCTTGTTGGCCTGACCACTGGACTGATCTCTGGGTCTAACTTCATAGAATACACAACTTGAAGTTTGCCTAACTTGTCATCGAAAACATCAGCCTATTCTGAGAAAATACTTTCAGTAAAATTGGAACTGAGACGTGCTTATATGATGAGCTTCTTTGGTAAAGGAAAGCAGATTCATTCTCAAACTGTCTCTGAGACCCAATAATGATTGCACAGGTCTTCAGACTACATAGAATAGTAAGCTGTAGCAGTTCCTAGCCAAATAACATGAAACCACTACTGAGCCTTTGATGTGAATTTCTTCACCTCCATAAGCAACAAGTTTCACACAAATGGCCACATTAACTTTCTCACCAGCTCTCCCTTAGCAAATGTGTCTGCTGACATAACATTACACTTTGAACCAATGTCTACTTTGAGCTCAGTGGATTTACCATTGATCTGGACAGTACAAAACACTTCATTCCTTGCCAACAAATCTACTGCATCAACCTTTCTACCCATTATGGACACACCAGTTACATAGAAAGTAAGATTGCAGCTCTCTATATGATCAACTTGTTTTCCTAAGTGACTCTTCTTTATAACTGTGTGAGGTTTACTTGATTTGCAAAACTTTTGAAAATGGTTCCATTTTTTACACTTGTGTCATTGCTGACCAAATGCTAAGCATTTTTTTAGACTCATGATTGGCATCACAAGTGCGACAGTTAACAATAAAGCTTGATTTGGGTTTTGCTGACTCGCCCTTATACTGCATTGAGCACGCCTTTCTCACTGAACTAGTCTTAGAACTTGCTGGAAAACTATGGGTTTTACCTGCCACACCCACAAGGGTTACAGCTGCCATGTGCCATGTGCTTAGGCCTGCTTATACTAGCCATGTGTTGCATGCTGTCTACATTTGCTCTGGAGTCTGTTAAAACCATGCTGTTATCACTTGCCTTTCTGTAACTTCATGGCTTTGACAAATCTCAGTAGCTTTGCTCAGCTTTAAATCACTGTCATGAAGCAAAATCTTTCTCACTGCAGCACTACTAATACCACACACAAGCCTGTCCTTTATTAACTCATCTTTTAAATCAACAAACCTGCATGTTTTAGCTTTGTTTCTCAGGTCAGTAATATAAACTGCAAAATTTTCTTCTGGCTTTTGATCTCTTGTGTTAAACAAATGCCTCTTTAATGTAACATTTGTCTGGCGGTTGCACATTTCTCTGAATTTGCATTTCAAACACCCAGGGTCTTCCCTTGATTCAGCCTGTACAACAATATGACATTTTTTTTCCTTCTCCTTCATATACTGCTGGTGCATACAGAAATGAATGTTCTCTTTCAATGGCCTTTGACCCAGCTAAGTTTAGCAAAACAAATGCCCTGGTGCGTGCATTTTTGTCACAATAAGCTGCTTGTATAAAGATATCGTACTCTTGCTCACATATTCTCCAATTCTCTGCACTATTCTGATCAAATACAAGTGGACCTGGTCTGCTAAATGCCTCTGCCATATTAACATATACCAGTGAAGGCTTTTGCAAGTATGCTTGAACACACACACACATATACATATGCCAGAAATTCATGCCAATACTTGTAACTATGCCCAACAGTACAACAAGCCTCTGAATAACTGGACTTTGTGAAATGAGTCTTCTGAGTACAATAATACTCTTGAAATCATTGTACTGTAAGAAATCACCTCATCAGTTTAAGAAACATTTTAAAATAACTGCACTGTGAGAATAAACAGGGCAGAAGAAGCTCAGAGTAAAAATCATTTCAAAGTAGCTGCACTTTGCAAATAAACAGTACACAGGGCACTGAAACTTTCCTAAAATGGCTGTACTTTGCTAAATAACTCTGTACAGTACAAGAAACACTCTGTAATGGCAGAAATCTACGAATAGACACACCCAGTACAAGAAACTTTCGAAATGGTTGTAGTTTGACTGCACTTTACAAAATAGTTGCACTTTGCACACAATATACTCTTTGGAATAAATGCACTGTAATAAACACACACTGCAAGCACTTTTACACACTTTGAGATACTTAAATGACTCTAGTTATGACCTGAATAGCTTCAATCAATGTGAAACAGTAGTTTATGCCAAAACACAGTGTCTTGTCAAAAAAATGCATGTTGCCTTACTTTATTTATGCTTAATGTGCCCTTTTGCCCTTATTATATTCATTTTGCTTGTTTAATCTTTTTCATGCCTATTATACTTTTCTTGTGCTCATTTTACTCTAAACATGTTCGTTTTACTTTAAACATGCTCGTTTTGTAATTCCAAGGTAATTCCAAACCCCTTATGTGCTTTTCTGATAATCGTTTTATCAAATATCTTAATTTCAAACATTTTGTTTAATTAATAAACTTTTTGAGCCTCTCACTTGCTTAATAATGTGTTCTGTGCCCTTGTAATTCTCTGTTTTATCTTTTTAATAAAATAAATAATTTGTGCAAGTTTTCATTACCTTTAGTTCATTTCTGGCCCTTTTTTGTACTTGGTTCACTTAGTTTACCTTCACTGTTAACTCTGCACCTCATAGCTCTGAAAAGCAGTCTCTGGAATCCCAGTTCTGACACCATGTTGCTTGTCTGGTCAGGATAAAATAGACAAACATCTGTGAGTTCTACTCAAGTAGTTTTATTATGTGCAAACACGTCAGGATTAAGGCTTAATAACTTTAACTTAGATAAACATGTACAAACTAACAATCACCCTCAAACGTGCTCAGTCTCTGGCTGCACTCTAAAAATGGCACTGAAGCTAGCACATGCTTGCTATTTAAATGCATGTGTTGTCCTTGAAATTCTTCTTAAAGGTACAACACACACATTATTCTACAGTGATGATACAAAAAACACATTTCTGCAATGATGAATATGAGTGGTTAATAAAGAAGGAGTTCGGATAGGGTTATTATGCAAGTGTGACAAGTGTGAAAAAGAGAAGGGTGATTACACTTATAAGAAAGGGACTTTCATTGTATATAGAACAGATAAAGATGATGAACAAGGACAATATGTTAAAGTAAGGGAGGAGAGGAAGAACAGAAGTGTCATTTGGCAATCTCTATATCCCCTCCAAAACAATAAAACAAGAGTTGGAATATATAGCGGAGGAACTACATGCATTTATTCAGGGAATATGTACCCTTGCAGGAAGTTGGAATATAGTCATGGCAACAGAAGATGAAAGTGAAGGACCAAGGCAGGGATAAATAACAAAGGAATAGAAGTTACTAAAAAATATTGAAAATCTTTGGACTGCCAGATTTGGAAATAATATATCCTGAAGGTAGGCAATATACTCACTGTTTTAAAAAATACTGATCGCACTCAAGGACTTACAGAATGAACATAACCAGAAGTATTAATACATTGCTAAGGCGTTATATACTCTTGTGATATTCCTGTCAGTCAATGCACTAGTATGTTTGAGCTGACCTGTCCAGGCTACTATGCTAGATGTACACATTGGAGTTTTAAAGTGGGGTGGTTAAGGACTGAAAGGAAAAAGACAGATTTTAAACGTATAATACAAGAAAATATCAGACATGGGGAAGAATACAAAATGAGAATCTGGAATGGGAAAAAAAATCAAAAGGCCCAAATTGTTTCACGCAGGTTACCGTGAAATATACATACCCCCGGATTCTGCAAGCCCTGCATGGCATGCAAGACTAGTGCAGGAGCTCCAGCAGGCAATATGTCTGCCGTGCAATCCAGGAATAACCTGTAGGGACATGCACAAGCGCTCCTGCACTAGTCCTGCACGGACACATCCCCTGTATGCTAATTACCCCATTTGCAGGAGAAATCCATGCAAATGAGGTGAATTTGCGATCCAGGAAGCTGGGAACCGGCCCTGCAGGACTAATGTACTCTGTAGAAATGTACTCCGCCAGTAAGGGAGTACATTTCTGCAAATTACAAAATGGATCCATGACAGCTCCAAATAAAGGGTGGATATCATGTAGAAAGCATGCCAATGGCCAACTATAAGGCCATTGGCAGGGAAAACATTTGCAAAATTAAAAGAATCAGCTTTTTTTTTTTTTTATAGCTGATCTCGGCTGTTTAAGCGTAGGGCAGAGGCAAGCAAATGGGATTGTGCAGAAAATAAGAAAAATAACATAAAATAAGCATTCTAACCAAAATCACTATTTTGCCATTATACTCAACAGCAGGCAGAAGACAACATGGCCAGTGAATCGTGGTTGCTAAGGGGGGAAGCTCAGTGTGGGACATGTAACTATGCATTAGCAGGTAATCCTATGCAAATGAGGGGAATGATACTGAATCCCAGATTTCCCCTGCATGCTAGTCAGCACCCAATGTGTAAGAACAGGAATAGCTTGGTGCAAGCCTAGGAGTTAGCTGACATCATGGGGGGGGGGGTGTCAGGCATACTGTAAGCAGATTGGAGCCCTGTGGCTCGGGTCTGCTCCTAGCTTAGCAGAGCTAAGTAAGGGAATGTGTCTGAGGCTGCATAGCACTCTTTACATTGCCTAAGTGGGTGCACATACTGCACACTGGGTTTTAAAAGAAAAAAAAAGTAAACTAAGAAATAGCAGCTATGTGCACATTTGTATTTTTATTTTTTTATTTTATATTTGTTTACCAGGGAAGTCCAACTGGACACAGGTCCATTTTCAGCAGAGGCTAGGGGAGAAAAGCTCCAAACATCAATACAGTTCAAAGAGACAAAACAGTATCATATGAGTAAGCATAATGTAATACATGTTAAGAATACATTTGAGCATAGCTAGGCCTGGGGAGAAAAGCTCCCAACACCAACATAGTTTCAAGGAGACAAAAAACAGTACAAAATAAGAAAGCAGTGTCATACATGTTAAGAAAATATTTGAGCATAGATAGCAGAGATTAACAATGTCTAAATTTCTGGTAGTTTGCCAATACCCATATAAATATTTTAAGAAATGGGACTTGGGGAGCAACCATTTGATCCTTAGCAGAATCCTAGCAATAGTGCAGTGGTATGGCCTAGCCTGGGGAGTAAACCACATTCTCGGCAATGTTAACATTGATTGGAATAAAATCAAGTCACCTTCTCCCTCCTTATTCATTAACCTCTACAATTTCTCCCAAGTAATACAGACAACCACTCACCCTAACAAACACCACCCCCCCAGGATCAATCATCGACTGGGTCCTAGTCTCCCATCCAAATAAAATAACTCTCTCTGGTACTATCCCAGACACATTCAGTGACCATCTCCCTGCTTTCATACATCGCTCAACCAACATTACTAAACACCAACACCACTATATTCACACTCGCAATCTCAGCAACTTCAACCCCTCAAATTTCTCAAACACTTTTAAATATATAAACTGGCAAATCCTTTATACTCTTCCCCTTGACAATGCTGTAGAATATTTTAACTCTATCTTCCTAAAAACCCTCAACTCCCAAGCCCCACCAAGAAACAAACAAATCAAGACTAATTCTGCTCCTTGGCTATCCAAAGAAACTAAACAAATCATGCACTCCAGGGACAAATCCTGGAAGTGCTACCAAAAAAATAAGATGCCTTCTACCTTGCTTCAATACACCCAACTCCGCAACCAAGTAAAGAAACTAATCACCTCCGACAAAAAAAATTACTACAATAAACTTCAGTCCAATAATAACAAGAACCCTAAACAATTCTGGAAATCTATTAATTCCCTACTCCACCCAGGATCTAGGAATAATCCCTGCCCTGACCCTAGCTTAACTGACTCAGAACTAAGCACTCACTTCAACATATTCTTTACAGAATCCATTGCTAACCTAACCAAATCTTTTCCCAGCAATAATCCATCCGACTCTCTCTCTTCTACTCCCAGCACCCCTAGTAACTGTACGCTTAATTTCCAACTCAAACCTGTACCAACTACTTTCATAAAAAGACTCCTATCAAAACTAAAGCCTTGCTCAAATGCCCCAGACAACTTACCCTCCTCCTTCCTCAAAACTGCTGCAGATGGTATTGCTCTCCCTATCAGCATCCTAATTAACCGATCTTTAAAAGAGTCTTATGTACCCAAACTTTGGCGATCTGCCTTCATTCTACCTCTACACAAAGGAGGCAAAAACTACAATATCTCTAATTTCCGCCCAATTGCCTTACTCTCACCATTATCAAAAATACTTGAAAAATGTGTCCATCACCAACTTATGCCTTTTTTAACTCAGAATCTCCTCTTAACTCCCACCCAGCATGGCTTTTGCTCTGGCCACAGCACCACTACCGCCTTACTATCCTTCTTAGACACAGTAAATCGAGCACGTGATTTTGGATTTCTAGTATCCACAGTACTGCTAGACCTTTCCAAAGCCTTTGATACCATCTCCCACAAGCACCTTCTCTTTCATCTCTCCAACCTTCATCTCTCCCCTGATACCCTTTCCTGGTTCTCCAGCTACCTATCTGACAGATCTCAAGCTGTCAGATGGAAGAACTCTACCTCCTCTTTCTTGCCAGCAGCCACCGGTGTTCCCCAGGGGTCCATCCTCGGACCCATGCTTTTCAACATTTTCATTAACAACCTTCACTCAATCATCCCTGATACAACAGTTATCCAATATGCAGATGACTCCACCTTAGTCTGTGCACCTCCAACCTTCCTGAACTATTGACTAAAACTCAAACAGCTTTTTCCACTACCGAAAACTGGATGCACCAAAACCATCTCTCACTCAACTCTAACAAATCTAAAATTCTTCTGTTTCCTCCCTCCAGAAAATTCTCCTACGACAAGAATGCTTTCAAAGTCCTTAACCAAAGCAACTCTACCATAGAAGTGGTCCCTTCTGCAAAACTCCTCGGCATTACCATAGACGAACACCTCAAATTTGATATCCACATCCAACAAAACATCAAGAAAACCCATCCAAAGCTAGGCATGCTCTATAGAAATAACTGCTTTCTCTCCAACTCTGCAAGGCAAACTATTGCTAATAACTACCTCCTACCCTCTCTATTATATGGAGCCCCTCTACTAACTAACATATCTTCTTCCAACACCTCTAAACTCAAAATTTGCTATAATAAAATCTCCAAATTTGCAACTAAATCCAAAACCTCTACTCACCACTGCTTAACCCTACAATCTCTGAACTGGCTGGAACTCCCAAACCTCCTAGACTATTTCCAACTAACCACTGCCCACAAATTAATATTCTATCCAGATAAATGCCCAGCCTTAACAAACATCCTTCCCCCTTACATCCCAACCAGATCTCTGAGATCTGAACACCAAAAGTTAATCTCTGTCCACAAACCCAAATGCCCTGCAGGCCAACACCTTCTCTCTTTCACTGTTGGCAAAAAATGGAACTCTCTCCCTCCTTCACTCAGGACTACTCCTAATTCTGAATCCTTCAAAACCCTACTTTTCTCTTATCTATCCACTAAACGTAAATGCTCCTGTTTTCACCCTACATAACTATCTTAAGAATTTCCCCTTTGAGCTCTTCATTCTCCTGCTTTTCTCTGCACTATTACCTCTTTCTATTATCCTAATTAAACCTAAGCTAACATACTCAGACTATGCATCCTCTCTCTCTTGACTCCAAGTATTGTATATTTTGTAAATATCAAAGTATATATACTTATTGTCCAGTCAATCTAAACCTACTGTCCTGAATGTAAATACCTACAAACTGTGCTACCTATGTCAAAATTGTATTTCAATGCCAATTTATCCCCTATACCTGATTGCATATATATATTTTTCACTGTATTATGTAACCTTTGTATCCATTTATGTATGTACTTACCATTGCATTATGTAACCTTGTAACCATATTTCTTATTGGAGCTTTTCTCCCCGGGCCTCCACTGAAAATGGGCACACCACTGGCCCAGTGGACTTCCCCGGTTACCAAACTGAAATAAATAAATAAAATGTAGTGGGATTTGAGAAGTTTTTTAAATTGGGAAATGGAGGAAGAGGAAGTTAAGTGGCTTGGGAGTGAATTCCAGGTTCTGGCAATGGAGCAGGCAAAGAGAGATTTACCAGCATCATTTTTATGTTTGATAACATGTATGTGGTTCTGATAACTAGATCTTAAGGTTCTAGTGGTGGTATGGAATTAATCAGATTCTGAAGTGCTGGGGTTTTGTCGGGAATGTAGTAGAGCTTGTGAGTTATTGAGAGTTGGTTGAGTAGGAGTAGTTGAGGTAACTCAATCCAATTAAGTTGCTTGGGGGCTAGACAGTGATGGGATCTATGAGAAGCATCGGTAGCAATCTTGTTGTAGCAGGATTTCAATTTGCTTAGTTCGGTGTGGCAAAGGTTAATTAAGATAGGGGAAGCATAAAGGAGAATGGATAAGAGGTAAGTCCTTGTTAAGGTGGCTTTGGTAGGTTTAGTGATGATGTCTGTTCCTGTAAAGGAGACCGAGATTTTTGTTAACTTTCTTAATTGTTTGGGGTATGTGTATCTCAAATTTTATTTTGTGTGTGTAGTTGGGGTGATTTGTATGTTATCTTTGGATGTTATGGTAAAATCATCAATTTAGTGGAGGGGGCCTACCAGGGCTAAAGAGAATGAGTTTTTTTGGGGGGGGGATTAAGAATACGTTTTATGTTAGTGAACAATGCTTCTGCTAAGGAAAAGTTTTTTGGGTTATGGTTTTTAGCTCGTGCGGGGTGGGGGAGGCACATATAATAGTGGTATCATCTGCGTATTGCACTACTGAGGCAGAGGGTGAGGATGAAGATATCTGGTTAGTAAATAGTGAGAATAGCAAAGGCCCTAGGATGGACCATTGGGGGACACCTGTGCCTACTGGTAATAGGGGGGACAATTGGTCTTGCCATAGAACTGCCTGCTGATGGCCTGAGAAGTAGTTATTGAACCATGGTATGGTAGAGGAGCTTATGTTAAAGGAAGATAGTTTCTAGAAGCATACTATGGTTCACCATATCAAGTCTAAGAATAATGAGGATACAAATAGTCCATTGTTTCTATGGTGATTGACAATTTTGGTAAAAGAGAGTAGTGCTGTAGTAGTGCTATGGGAAGGTCTGAATCCATGTTGGGATATGGATATCAGGTAATTCTTTAGGAGGTACTGCATTAGTTGGGAATGAACTACTCTCTCTAATATTTTTGATAAAGGTGATAGGATTGCAATAGGGTGATAGTTGGTAAGCTCAAGGGACTTACCCCCTTTGTGCAGTGGTATAATATGTGATATTTTCCAGAAGTGAGGTACTTTACATTCTGATATTGACCTATTTATGAGAATGGACACCAGATAGGCTATAGCTTTAGCTGTTATTTGAAGGAAGTCTGCAGGTAGATTGTCAGCTGCCAGAGTGGTTGGTTTCAGTTTTTTGATGAATTTAGCAATTGTATTCGTTGGAAGTGGGTCTGGAGAAGTTTGTTGTACTGAAGTGGGTAGGGGTCTCTGTAGGTGAGGGGCTGCTAGCAGTATTTTGAGTGTTGGCTAAGGCTTGGACTGTTTCAGTAAAGTATTTGTTAAATTAGGTGGGGATGTTGTCATGGTTGTTTGGTAACACAGGGTTAGGAGTGGTGGATTTTCCTGGGTGCAGTAAAGTATTTATAGTGGCCCAGAATTGTTGGGGGTTGTGAGCATATTTTTCTTGCATGGTTATATGGTAATTAGTTTTGTCACATTTTTATTAGTTTTTTTAGCTTTGTTGTGGATTTCAAGATAAGTCTGTCTCAAGGTGGGTTTTTTTGTTTGTGAAATTGTAACCAGGCTTTGTTCCTTTCTTTCATTATGGTTTTAGTATCTTTTGTTAGCCATGGGGCATAGTTAGCTTTGATTCTAATGGTTCTGGAGGGTGCATGGCAGGTTAGGATTTCTAGGAAGGTTGAGTTGAAGTGCTGCATGGCATCATCTAGGGGTAGTTGTTTTATGGGAGTCCAGTTGCAGTATTTTAGTGAGTTGATTAGGTCATTAGCTCTGAAGGTCTTCTTGTTACATACTACTCTGAGGATGGGTTGTTTATTGTGGTGGGAACAATTCCTAATTAAGTAGGTTGCTTGATGGTCACTCAGACTGTCAAGAAGACAGCCTGATTGTTGTGCCAATGTGGGGTCTGATAGCAGAATCCAGTCTAAGATGGACTGGCATTTGGAGGTTTTGTCAATTCTTGTGGGGGCAGTTATAATTTGGTTAAATCCATGGAGGTTAATATGGGTGGTGGGATTTTGGCTGGAACAGTCAGACCAGTCAATGTTAAAGTCACCTAATAGTATGATTTCTTGTGGAAGGGAGGATGACATCCAGTTTAGTAGGCTTTCCAGTATGGTAGTATTATTACCTCATGGGATATACCTGCAATAATTATTTGTTTGATAGAGTTAACTTTTAATTTGGATAGAATTAGTTCTATGTCTTTTACTTCCTGGGAATTACACTCAAATTGTTCAATAGTGAGGTGGTTTTGGAATAGTATTGCAACACCGCCTCCCTTTTTACCTGATCTGTCTCTACATATAATATTGTACCCAGGGGCAGTAATTTCATTATCATGGTGTTCAGGTTTGAGCCAAGTTTCTGTTAGCACAATGACTTTTGGCTTGTATAGAGCTAGTAGGGCATGAAGGTCATGGGTTTTGTTAAGAATACTTCTTACATTAATGTTTAAAAGGAGGAGAGATGAGGATGGCCTTAGATATAGAGGATTTTGTTGTTGAAAGGTTCTGTGGTTAGATTTCTTGGGTCCTAGATTAGGGTGAATGTTCCCACAGCAAGTCAGTTATTGGAGTAGATATAGATAGAGTTTGTTTAGTTTGTGTAATATCTTAGCTTGTTTCTGGGAGGGTGGAGGGTTAGTTTTGTATTTAAGAATATTATATAGAGAGGAAAAAGATTGGGTGGAGGAAAGGTCGCAGGGTGATATAAGGAAATGTCCTTTTCTAGAACTGGTTATGGATTCTGTTTGCCATGGTGGTGGTGAGGAGGTATTAAGTTGTGTGTGATAGGAGGAAAGGATTGACAGCAGGGGGAGAGAGAAGATAGTTAATGAGGAACATAATAGTTTTAGTAGCTGGGTGTGATGTATATAGGACATGTTGAATTGCAGGAGTAGTTGGGTTGGTGGAGGAGTGATATCAGTAGCTATACTAGTCAGGTGTTGAATAGGGGTATGGCAGAATTTTCAAGTGTGGGGGATGATTGGTGAGGTTTGATTGGTTAATTGGGAGTGAGTTGTATTGGGGGTGTGGTCTATAACTATAAATGTAATTGATGTGGGGTGGGTAGGAATGGGGGTAGGGTAGGGGAGCAAAGTGAGCCTGAGCATTAGGGAGGGCAAATGGAGTGGGGCAGCACCATCCTATAGGTTCAGCAAACAAGAACCAAAAAAAAACAATCAGTGAGGAGGTCGGATACTTCAGCACAGGGGAGAGAATGCCATTAATAATGTCATAGGTTCCTGTTTTGGTTTAGGTTTTACACAAATCTAAGCAGAGGAACTGACAGTCATTAGGCTGGGAGCAAGGCTATAGAGGTGAATGAAAGAGACTATGGTAGGAAAATGTGATAGTAGGGATTTTATGTGAGGAGCAGAGGCCAGAGGGAGTCTATGTGGGAAAGAGAAGTCAGAGGAAGTAAACAAACAGGTGGTAGGTAGAGATATGAGTGACTCTGTCAGTAGGAAGACATGAGAGTAGAGGGAAAGAGCTAGCAGAGAAAGTGGATGGGTGTAAGGTTATGTGGGAAGGTGAGTGACTTAAAGACTAGAGAGAGCTGGGGTAGTGGGGTGGGGTATACGAGGAGTGCTATAGCTGACCAGGGGCAGTACTTTAATGAGACACACAGTAGGCACAAAGTTATATTCTACATCCAGTGGGTATAGAATGTTAGGATTAGTAAATACACAGTGTAACATATGTTGTTCATTTACTGCACTGTTGCTGGATAGGAATTCCACCGAAGGAACAACATTCATAAAGGGAGTGGGTGGTCTTCAAATCTGACTGGGGTTAGCAATGTCCTTAAATTGTTTGGTGGCAGGGACCTGAAAAACAAAGAGAGAGAGGGGGGGGGATACGTATGAGATGAGTAATAGCAGGATTTAGCTGCAGCAAGGTAGTAGTGGGGATTATGTTATAATAAAGAAGTAGGCTAAGTAGGGATATGAATAGAAGAAGAAATGAGGGAGAAGGAAGGAGATGTTAGCTTAGAAAAGGAGTATTTAGGGGCAGAGAAATGAGGGGAGTAGGAGGAAGATGTTAGTTTGGACCACAAGTATTGTAGAGGCAAACCGGAGAAAGAGGTAGCAGGATAGTAGAGAATAGAAATTGGTTAAAGTGAAAAGCTACCATGATAGGGAGTAAAATACAGTTAACAAAACAATTGGTAATGTCATTTAGCAATTCACATCAATATACACCTTGTATGCAGTAATTTAGGCAGCAATAGACACAACCTGGAACTCAGTGAAGAGTGGGATATCATTGTCTTACTGAGGAGGTTTAGCTGGCATAATAATGCTTTAAATAGTCACAGAAATATATCATGGCTGTATGATCTTTGTGACTACATACTAGTGCTAGTCAGTTGTTAATATGCAGGCAAGATACCCTCCATGTGCAACTGCATCACAATTAAATGCAGTCTCTTAGATAAAGACCCTGACGCAAACAGTGGACACAGCCTTAATGCAGGCACTAACAGGTCACAGTATATTCAAAGGCACGTATAACTGCAAAACGAATGAAAAAATAGTTCCCAAAACCTTATACCTTACTAAGATAGATCAAAACATTATATAACAAGCAGTTACAGTGAAAAATGCAAAATGAATGAAAACACAGGTCACAGAACCTTATACCTTCCTAAGATAGATCAAAACCTTGTATAATAAGCAATTACAATGAAAAATGCCATAGAGGCTATAGGCATGCTTTATGCAATGTAGGGGTGGCTATTTGGTTGTTCAGCAAGGCCCAGTCCTTACAAGCAGCTCACAGCATTACAAAACCCATTAACAGGGCATATAATATTACTGTTCACAGATAACATCAAAATGAACCAGAATTACTGTTCACAAAAGCCTCAACAGTATTTAGCTCAGATTGCAACTCAGTTAAATACGCTGTTTCATTGAAAAATGCCAATGAGGTCAAATAACACACTCTATGCAATTGGGACGACTATTTGGTAGATCGGCAAGTTAGGGCAGTATATACAGTTGCACTGTGTTTGCAAAGTGCATCCCCAGGCTTAAACAGGAAGGCAATGGGAAAGGAAAACAGCAGTAGGAAGGTAATCTAGGAGAACTAGCATAGCTGGCAGATAAAATGCATCAGAATCAGACAATTACACAGGCAGCTGACCAGCCCAGCCCAGACCACTACTATAAACTATGCAAACATCTTTCCCTCTGGTTTTTCCCATACTCCACACCACCGGTGCATACAAGCGGGGAAATTTTAACAAACAAGACAACAAAATTATATGGGCTGCAATAGCTATCATACAACATGTGGAAGAGGCTGAGGGTGGTGAGGATGTGAATGCTGTCGACCAACCCACAGTGAGGAGACGGAGAAGAGTGTACAGACCCAGGGTAACCTACCAGGGGCTACATGAGCTGGAGATAGTGGAGCACTGTAGGGTGGACAGGGACCTCTTACAGCAAATTTTTGAGCTGTGCCGGCCATGCTTGACACACAGAACTAACAGAGGGGAACCCATCCCAGTGGATACCAAGGTATGTGTAGGCCTAAGAATACTAGCTAGAGTACCTTCCAAAGGCCAACTGGGGCTATGATGGGGTACTCACAAGCATCAGCATCCAGGGTACTCCACCAGTTCCTGGATGCCATGTCAGCACATGCCGGTGGGCACATATATAGACTGCATGCACATACGCATCAAAGCACCACCTGTTGAGCAGAGTAGGTTCTATATCAACCACAAGGGATTCCCCTCCATCAACTGCAAGGTTGTGTGCGATGCCCAAGGTATAATAATGAATGTGTGTGCTGGCTGCCCTGGAAGCTATCAGGATTCCCACATCTGGCATCTGACAGAGCTGTACCAGACATTTGCCAGTGGGGACATCCCTTATGGTCACCTTTTGGGGGATGCTGGTTATGCACTGGAGCAGTGGCTGATGACACCCATCAGAAATGCACCCGAACAACAACGCCATAATGAGGCACACGCACAGACCAGAATTATAATAGAGGGTGTGTTTGGGATGCTCAAGTCACGGTTCCAGTGCCTGGACACATCTGGTGGAGCCTTGCAGTAATCACCAGCTACATGCACCCAGACTGTCATCGTATGTGCCATGCTACACAATATTATCCTGTGGAAACAGCTGCAGCAGGAATAGCATGGGACAGGGCCACATAGCCACCCACCATTGCCAAGGCATGCACAGGCACAGAGTGACTTGGAGGAGGAACAACTTGAGCATGCCCCAGTCGGCAGAAGGAGGCATGCCCAGTATGCCCTGGCCTTGGCAAAGAGCCAACGCATAGCATATACACTAACACAGGAGGGACCTAGGGAATGACACCTTTCTCTGACTTGCACATACAGTAAAAGGGATGCCAAACATGACACTACCTGTGCTCAAACATGTATAGGGAGTGTACTATGTGCATCCAACACAGGCAGCCCTGCAGCACCATCCTCAATACTGGCACAGCCACAAGGTAAGTCACTCAACCTACCAATTGTCGAATGGAGTAGTATGTGTTGTTACCTGTATCTATGGTATGGATGTGAGCATGCAAGGGAATTGGGTAAATCAAAGGTGTGTCAGCAGATAGTAGACACCTATAGTGGCACAATGAGATCTGTACAAAATACTGGTGTCACCAGAGTAGCCAGTACTACACATGGTGACAAAACCCACTACAAAATGTGCTGGGCCACATGTGTGTCCATATGACTCACACATGCCAGTCAGGGAGGTTCACATACCCAACAACAGTCTCAGCCAGCAGGACAGGTGTAGACAAACACAAACAAAGCCTATGTTATGGCCTCTGAATGATGCCTATGGGTAACCTCCCCCCCCCAGGCCTACACAGACAGACTACATCAGGTCAGACAGTGGGATGTGAGTTCCGAAGGGTAGGAAGTCAGAAACTAATATGTAGTCAATCAAACCTAAGACATGTAGTGCACTGATATGCATCTTGTCAGCATGATAGGTTAGAATACAGAATGAAATGGAGTACCTGACATACCAGTACAGTCATAGCAAATGTGTACAAGTGTCAGCTGTCTCCCCATCCTATGTAGAAATGTAGAAACAGTCAGGTGTGCCCCCCAATCCTCTGTAGAAATGTAGAAACAGTCAGGTGTGCCCCCCCAATCCTATGTAGAAATGTAGTAACAGTCAGCTATGCCCCCCACTCCTATGTAGACATGTAGAAACAGTCAGGTGTGCCCTTTCCCCCAATCCTGCATAGAAATGTAGCAACAGTCAGGTGTGCTCCCTCCCAACCTCTGTGTAGAAATGTAGAAACAGACAGGTGTGCCCCCTCCCCCAAACCTGTGTAAAAATGTATAAACAGTCAGGAGTGCTCCCCCCAACCCTACTTTGAAATGTAGTAACAGTCAGGTGTGCCTCCCCCAACTTATTTAGAAATGTAGTAACTGTCTGGTGTTCTGACCCCCAATCCGATGTACACACATTGTAACAGTCAGGTGTGCCCCCCCTCAACCGTATGTAGAAATGTAGCAACATGTATGTGTAGGTATAATACCAGGGGAGCACAGACACCCAGAGGTGGCCAAGGTAGCAGGATAGATTGTAGCATTTGCACAATATGCAGGTATGTGTGTGTTAGGTTGGTGTGTGTTTCATATTGTGTGAAAATGGTCAGTATGTATGCATGTTGAGGTAAGACCTGGTGGCCATTGCACACTACTGCTGATGACAAGGCCAAGTCCTCACAACTGCAGTTCCAAAGACAATTGCCACCAGTATAACACATGCTAGCAGTAAGCCATTGTAAATGTATGGTGGCAATATGTTTCACCATCTGAAAGATTGACATGGCATGGCTGTTGGGCTAGATATACAAGCAGTACACAGGGGAAAGTACCCCAGACATGCAGTATATATTGTGTAACTGTGAAATTGACACACCCTTGGAATTGCACATACAGGTATGCATCACATTATCTGGCCCTGTAGTAGGGGATACCGGTGTTGTCTGCCCGAACACTTGCAGATCACAAATGAGGTAAGACTGATGTATTGGGAAACAGCTGATGTACCTGCACATGCCAGCATAACTAGAATGTCCCATGCATATCTGTGTCAGATGCAAGTAGTGTCCATAGCACACATGCACAAAGCTCACCCAAACACCACCCACAGGTACCTCTCTGGTCATATCTCTGCTGTGGGGAATGGGTACAATATGACCCCAACTGTATATGGCAATAGCGAAAGAATGCAGCATGCACTGCAGGTGTCCCAAGCAGGTGTTTCCCTAGCCATAAGTAGCACCCTGCCAGCATCCACACCACCTGATCAAGACTGATAGAAGGTATTGGCATGAACACCTAGCACACCTACCCTGTCACCCCAGGGGAATATACTGTATGGCGGTCTGAGACTGTAGGACTGACAGAATGCAACAGCCTGCACATCTGGCCTGCATCAACACCAAATGGCCCACAGGCTTCTGCCAAAGGCCTGTGTCTCACATGTACCGCCAATGCATGTTATGTCATGGACACCCAAATAATAAAATAACACACTCCACATAAGCTATATGCAAGATTATGTGGACAAACAACAGTAGCATGTCCACCATGTCCCACTGCATGAACTGGTCAACACCAAAACACAGCTGTGATGGGGTGATAACCTTAGGGAAAGTATCAGACAATGTATGCATAATGTATGGAAGAGGATAGAATAACAGAGGGATGGTGGGAGCATGGGCAGCATGGAATGTGCAAGGTCCGACACAAAGCTGTGTGCACAAACTATCCCTGGCTGCAAACACATAAATGGGTGGCTACATACCTGCCAGTACACCACAATAGGGGTAAAGTCCTGACTCATGGCCCCTGCCTCTGGGTAACCTGTGTGAATCTGTACAGCTGTGAGGTTTTGTCACAGCAAGATAAGACAATACTGTCATGCCAATGGATGTACAAGTATGGGATCCTCTGCCAGCACTGTACGAAAATTCTGAACTGGATACACAGACCCAGCAGCAAGTGTCTGCAGCTCCCCCTCCAGAATGGCATAACTTACCATGAATATGTAGGCTTCTGCCCACAACAATACCGGACACATCTACAGTCACCCTTGTCCCCCAATACATCACTGTGAGCAAGAATGTCCACCTGATAGTACATGAGGACAGAAAACATCACAGTTTATAACAGTACACATGTATGAATATTGCTGCTAACAGCAGTACTATGTAGCTGAAGCAGCATAGACACAATCACCTACAATACACACTATCCTCCTGCACAGTTTGCCCCCATATTGCCAAATGATCGACGGATACCCTGCAGAAACAGTTTGCTACCTGTAGGTGTACAACACAAAGGTCTGCACTGGAGTACAAACTACCTGGAATCGATCCACACATTCAATACAGAAGGGCATACTGAGCATGCTCACACACTTAGAAAAATGAAGGCAATGTCAGACAACAACATACTGAAAGGTCATACTGGGCATGCTCACACACTTAAACAAATGAAGCCCATGTCTACAAACAACAGTGGACCATACATATCTGGCAGTTGCAGATGTTAGCGCATACACTCCTCAGTATGCACCAGTCATGCTTTCCACACACAGTGGATAGGAATACAGACATATATCCAAGGACAACACACTATAATAAGCCAAAAGTGGACATACATAGATGTGAGGAAGAGAGTGACTGTGACAAGGAGCCATGCATTATGAGGCTTGTCCTACCCAGCACACAGCCAAATGGCTACAACCACATGAGGTGTAACAGTCACTCATTGTAGACAGCCACCAGTATTCATCAGCATTACAGACTATGTGGTGCAAGTGCTAGCTGTGCAACATGACTGTACAAGGAAGTAGTCATCTAGCAGCTGCATACATGTACCTGAAGAATATAACCCTGCGTGTGCCCGCATGTGGTGTGTCAACCTCTAGATGAATGGGTTATGGCCCATGCACACACCCTGCCCTCCCCATAGGCATACTATGACAAGCCTGCTGAGATCATCCACTTTGAAATACACCTTTGGGAAAGCTGTAGCTCGGTAATCTACGTGGGATGTCCTATAACTGCACACTGTTGCAGTGTGGTATAGAACCATGGTAGGGGTTCTAGTCACACACATGGCAGGGGTGGATGTTTGTGTGTGTGTTTCAATGTCTGTGTAGGGAGCAATGCTTTCTAGGCTAGTCACACTCACTACAATTCAATTGCCCTACTTTGGCAAGGGTGCTGATGTAATTCACTGTCAAAAACCCCTTTGGGAAAAACATAGCCTAGTAATCTTCATGGCACGTCCTATAACTGCGTACTGCTGTAGTGTGACAAACTAGTTAAATAGGAGTTCAAATCCCAGACATGGCAATTGTGTGTGTCTCTGTCTGTGTAGAGAGCAATGCTTTTTAGGCTAGTCACACTCACTACAATTCAAATGCCCTACTTTGGCAAGGCTGCTGATGTCATTCACTGTGAAATACACCTTTGGGAAAGGTGTAGCCCAGTAATCTTCATGGTGCGTCCTATAACTGCCTACTGCTGTAGTATGATAAACTCTTTAGGTAGGAATTCTAATTCCAGGCATGGAATCTGTGTTTGTGTGTGTCTCTGTCTGTGTAGGGAGCAATATATTTTAGGCTAGTCACACTCACTACAATTCAAATGCCCTACTTTGGCAAGGCTGCTGATGTCATTCACTGTGAAATACACCTTTGGGAACAGCATAGCTAAGTAATTTCTGTGGTGCATCCTATAACTGTGTACTGCTGTATTGTGATAAACTAGTTAGGTAGGCATTTTAATCCCAGACATGGCAACTGTGTGTGTGTCTCTGTGTACGGAGCACTGCTTTTTAGGCTTCTCACACTCACTACAATTCAAATGTCCTACGTTGGCAAGGCTGCTGATGTCATTCACTGTGAAATACACCTTTGGGGAAGGGGTACTGCAGTAATCCTTGTGGTGTGTCCTATAACTTCGTACTGCTGTAGTGTGATATAGAAACCTGGTAGGGGTCCTATTCCCACACATGGCAGGTGTTGATGTTTGTGTGTGTGTTTCTATGTCTGTGTAGGGAGCAATGCTTTTTAGGCAAGTCACACTCACTACAATTCAAATGCCCTACTTTGGCAAGCCTGCTGATGTCATTCACTGTGAAATACACCTTTGGGGATGGAGTATTTCAGTAATCTCCATGGTGCATTCTATAACTGCATAGTGCTCTAGTGTAATACACGAGTTTGGTAGCAGTTCAAATCCCAGACATGGCTGGTGTGTGTGTGTGTGTGTGTGTGTGTGTGTGTGTGTGTGTGTGTGTGTGTGTGTGTGTGTGTGTGTGTGTGTCTGTCATTTGTATCCTGTGTGGAGGTGGCTGTGAGTGTGTTACAACTGGACTCATTGTGGAGTGGGTTTTGCAAATTTCTTATATGGTGGCCCTAGTATATGTCACAATTTCCACCCTACAGGGATAACAGATGTGAAATAGCTGAGAGGCTGGGGTGCAAATCCATTCCCCTACATGTGACATCAAGGCCTGGCGAACAAAGTTAGCAACCCTTGTATTACCCAGAGAACACTCTCAACCCATATCTCATACACATACACACTTGCCTAGGCAACAACCACTATGTTGGTAGTACCCTGAATATTGCCCAATTGATAGTAACCATGGTGTGATTGCAGTGGGCTACAGAAGGCATGGCACCCTGTCCATCAGTCCAATAGGCAGGTACATGCAGACAGTGCACCTTCCCTTTGTTCCCCACTGGATACCTGCATCACCTGTGGTGCCATCAAATGTGACCCACAAAGGACATACCATGCCTTAAACACATGCCCTGTATGGACAGATGCCACTGACACCAGGGAATACCTGTATCATGCTATCAATGTAGGTGCAGGGTCAACCTGCTGTCCATTACCAGTTCCCACCACATGAGGCCAGGACTGGCACATATGATGATAATCTGTGTACACAAAATGGGCTAGACACCCCAGGTACAGTTCCACATGTTACTGTGCATGCATGTGGGAAGTGTGCACATCCCAGACACTGTCCATGTCATGGACTAAGGAATACATACATGGCAAGCAATGCATAGCAATGGCCACACACAATAGTGACCCAGGTGACTGGATGGTGAATACAATACCTGCTTGTGTGGGCCAATCCGGACACTACACCTCTGAGCCACACTGCAGACCATTGTAATGTGGCCTGATGCCAAGGTATACCCATCACCTAGCCTTGTATAGCTGTCTGGCACAGTCGACCACTACACACCCGTGAAGCAGTGTACTGGAACCCCGTGTCTGTATGTGTGGTGTATGATGCCTTTGACTACATTCACACTCACTACAACTCCCATTGGCATACTGAAGCATGTTGTCTGATGTCAGACACCTCCACATATCCTTTGCCGACATAACCTCCATTTAACCCCTGTGGTGCATGTGATACCTGCACAGTACTGAATTTTGGAAATCTAAACAGTGAGGAGTTGTATTCCTGACCCTACCAAGTGTGTCAATGTGTGTGGGTCCCTGAGAGAGTGTAGCTGTATTGACGCTGACACCTGTTCATGTGGACAGGCACATGTACTACACCTACCGTATAGCTACCATATCACTGTTGCAGATGTCACTCACCATCACATATACGTTTGGAGGGTTCCTCAACATGTAACCTAGGTGGCGCATCCAATAATTGCATAGACATGTGATAGCAATACATAGTCAGTCAGGGGTTTGATACCCTGTACTTGTAGGTGTGTAACACAAACTCTCCCATCCCTCCCTGACTTATCTTTGCCTCTGTCTGCCTCTCTCTCTCCCTGTCTGGTGGATGTGGAGACTTACACCAGCTTTGCTTATGCAACAGCATGTGTATTGTAAGTGATGCTCATGATCAGCTGATGGCCTCTGCACAAATTGCAGCCTTCCTCTAGCTGATTGCATGTGGAACAGCTGTGGTAACATTCCCATAACCAATTGCATGGAAACACACTCCAATATCTAGGAACATCATGTTGGTGTTGGGCCTTTTCATTCACTGTGAGCAGGACCTAGATCTGTTGTTTGGCAAACAGCATCACATATAGATTTGGGGATTTACCTCTAACAACATACACTGTGGAAGCAGGCCAACACAGAGGAGGAGGATGTGCCTGACATGACTATAGAATGTAAGTGCTGCTGTACTTGCATTTGGAGTAATGTTGGTTTAACAGGGTGTGTGTGGATATGGCTGTCCTACATGTTTTAATACCTGTCATGTCAGTGCTATGTTTATGAGGAAACTCCCATCTGTAGGGTCATCTGCAGACTGGGCAGTGTGTGGTGCCTTTTGTTTCTTGTGTTACCCACAGAGCACCTATCTATGAACTGCAGAAGCATGGTGTGAGGATTGCAGTCAGTAGATAGTGACAGCTATGAGAGTTACTGACTTCATATCCCTCATTGGACATATGTTGCAACCAACCCTGTTACAACAGTAAATGTATGAGGTTATCACAGCAACATGTCAATATTGGCCCTGTGTTTGTGCCTCCAGCCACAACTCTGTCAACCTTTGTACATATGTCATGCAGTAAGAGGTGCATATGTTCTGTACACCATATTTATTGACATCATATCTGATAACAAGCCAGTGAGATATCGATAACAAGCCAGTGAGATATCAGACTGCTACACATGTTATGTATAGTAGGGGTTATATTTGAGGACATAACCTGGGCATTCTGTGGTTGTGTGTACAGTAAAGTGAGAGATCAGACTGCTACGCATGGTATGTATAGTAGGGGTTATATATGAGGACATAGCCTGGGCATTCTGTAGTTGTGTGTACAGTACTGAGGTCTGTGTACTTATGGTGATTGTCGACAGTGTGTGTATTGTGAATATGTACCTTGGCCTGTGTACAGACTGTGGTAGATGTAATTGTTCTCGGTCCTGTTCTAGCTGATGTTACATGCTGCTCTACTGTATGTTACCCTATTGGCTTACATGTTTGTAGGGCCAAATACACACATCCCATATCACACACAGGCATCAGACCACACTGTGTAGTGGCCCAGTATATGTAGGGTTAGTGTGTGAGTGGCACATATGAGGATGGTGTTGATCAGATAGTCCATATAATGTAATATTATGCTAGATTACCATATGTGGCTGTGGCTGTGCTCACATTGGTTGTGGTTATGCACTTTCACACAGGTGTCTGTTACTCTGTGCTGTGACATGCCTGTAGAGCCTGCTATCAATGCAGGTAAATGTGTATTCCCTCATAGGAAATGTAGGCCAGTGTTGCGGCAGTCTGCCTGTAGCCTGCACAGTGCTTTGTTACATGCCTAGCAGCTTAGTGTACTTATCCAGTGAGATGTTATATCCAGATACTTGGCAGCTATGCTGCTGCCGGCCCACCATAACAGTCATGTATGACAGACAAAGCTGTGGGATGCTGTACAGATTTATGTCACTAACTAGTGGGTAGTATGTGGCCATGGCACCTCTGTACCAGCAGTTATTATCTGTCAGGGTAAACAGGGGTGTGTGAATGCATAACCTATGGGGGCAAATGTATACCAGTATTTATGTGATATACCCATCTACATGGCTGTTAACATCCACATTGTCAGGCTTGGTCCACATGTCTTGCACTAAGGGGTTCTGTGTATACCTCTGGACTGACAAGAGTGTGTCAGACTGTCCACATATACTGGCCATATCTCTGCTGTAGTCCACAGGATCATTACTGTGCTAGCAGCGGTACTGTACTATGATGTTCTTAGGATGTCTGTCAGTAGCCAATGGCGCACATGTTAAAAGGAAATGTGACCTCCCACACGCAACATGTCTGTGAAGGCAATCCATATTGCAGTAGCAATAGTCTACAAATATACCTGCAATACATACATGACATCCCCTTGCACTAAGAGTTTGGGACTATTGGGGCTGAAGTAGGGCTCCACTCCATGTTTAGGACATATGGTGAACATATATGTATATATAATTATCCATACATCTATATAAATATATACACATAGACATATTGATATACATAGATGGATATGTATATATACATATATATATATATATATATATATACATACATACAAAGCGAACTGGACGACCAGGAAAGTAAAATGAATTTTTATTGAGCGCTTTCATCAATTTTTAACTATGACTTCTTCAGATTCTGAAGAAGTCATAGTTAAAAATTGACAAAAGCACTCAATAAAATTTCACTTTTACTTTCCTGGTCATCCAGTTTGCTTTGTATTTTCTTAGTTTTGCTCCTTTTGGTTTAACATATATATACATATAAACGCTCAGATATATACATATAAAGAGCAATATATGTCTGCACATGTACAGATAGAGATACATTTGCACATATACTTATGGATATCTATATATATATATTGACAGTAATAGGTATATCAGAATAGATATGTATGCACATACACCATATACTTACCCCCTCTGAGGCCTTCACTGATACATTTCCACTGATTGCCTCTCTGGTTTCGCTGGATTCTTTGCATTCCACCTGGTTTACACCCCTTGTGCTATCTCCCTCCCCCAATACTAAGTCTATATTATCTCCCACCAGGACACAAGTGCTCTTCAGCAATTGCACTCTGCTTGCTGGTAAGCCATTAGACCTCAGGAATTTGTTTAAAGTGTTCAGATTTTTAAAGTAATACTTACATTTTACTCTTGTATTGGTGGGTTCAGCTGCATATCAGAACCACCAAGTAATCTAACAAATCTCCATGGCTTCCAGCAGCTAGTCCAAATTCCAACTAGATGTGATAAAAAATCTAAAAGGGAATCCATCCTTGACTGGGTCTTAACTAACAACCCTACATTGTACCCTCACGCAGGCAGTCTCCCAGACACCTTAAATGACCACAACATAATATACCTTATATGTAGTAGAATAAGCATATGCAAAACCACTAACTATATATCCACTAGAAACACAAAAACATTCTCTCCTGAGGTTCTCAATACTTTACTGTGCATCCTCCCACTTGACCAGACTGTAGCATATTTCAACAAAACATTTCTACAACACCTAGACACTGTTGCTCCATTGCTCAAAATCAAGGTTAGAACCTCTACAAACCCCTGACTCAGTAAAGAAATCAAACAAATCTTCAAGTCCAGAGACACTGCCTGGCTTTACTATCAAATAAAAAAAGAAACACAAAGCCTAACTAAGTACCAAGAACTGTGCAATCATGCAAAAAACGCATTAGGCTGGACAAAAAATCATACTACACAACATTACAAACTAAATACCAACACAACCCCCAAACATTTTGGAAAAATGTAAACCAGCTACTAAAATCCACCCAAAAGGCTACCCCCAAACCAACCACCCCTGACACTAAAGTTCCCATCGAAACACAATTCATCTCCCACTTTGTGAACTCAATTTTATCCTTAGTATCACAGGACAGTTCCTTCCTCACTATCCCCCCCAACACAAATAACACTAATACAAGCTTTACCCTCAAAACAGTTTCCACCACTTCAATCAAAAGCATGCTCTCCAAACTAAAAACCTCATCAACAGCAGCTGACCTACTCCCCAGCTATTTCTTGAAACTCACAGCAGATGTTATTGCTATTCCACTCTCCACTCTCATAAACAGATCAATTGTTGAAAACTATGTGCCAAAACTCTGGAAAATATCCTATGTTACACCCATACATAAAGGTGGGACCTCCACTGAACATAATAACTACAGACTCATTGTTTACTCTCCCTCCCGGCCAAAATCCTAGAAAAATTTATCCATACCCAGGTGCTAAAATATCTCCTAGACAGCAACATACTGTCACCTACTCAGCATGGTTTCAGACCTGCCCATAATACCACTACAGCCTTTCTCTGCTTCACAGACACAGTAAACCATCCAAAAACGAAGGCCTGCAGGTGTCAACTCTTTTTTTTGGATATGTCCAAAGCATTTGACATAGTCTTGCACCAAATCCTGCTAAACAAACTATACCAATATCACCTATCAAATTCCACTCTTACCTGGTTCCAAACCTACTTAACTGACAGGTACCAAGCTGTGAAATGGGAAAATTCTCTCTCTCCTCAGCTGGCCATAACAATAGGAGTCCCACAGGGTTCTATCCTAGGACCACTACTATTCACAATCTTCACAAATTACCTCCATACCTCCACACATCATGCATCAATCATTCAGTATGCAGATGACACTACCTGAATCTGTGCTGCACAAAACATTCCCACCCTCCTGCTAACAAATCAACTAGCATTCTCTGACATTGAAAACTACCTTATCAAAGCCCAACTTATCCTCAATGCAAAGAAAACTCAGTTTATGATTATAACCAGTTTTAACAAAAATACTGATAACAGTCAATTCCCTATCTACTCCACAAATGCTACTACAATCGCTCCAGTGGCACAGGCTAAGCTATTGGGAATAACCATAGACTCCCACCTAAAATTTGATAGTCATCTCAACTTAACTATTAAAAAAGTACATGCCAAACTGGGCTCACTCTACCATATCAAACCATTTCTTACCAACAACACAAAATCAGCCATTGCTCGCTCCGAACTTCTATCCACCCTACTCTATGCATCTCCCATTCTGACTAATCTCAACAAAACTGAACTAAGCAAAATGGAAACCTGCTATAACATAATTGTCCACTTTGCTGCACATTGCTCATATAGAACTCATCACTGTACTGCTTTGAGACAGCTCCACTGGCTTGAACTGCCCAGCCTCCTAACCTACAATCAGCTCTGCTCTGTTATTCGATCTATTACCTCCCCAATAAGTGTCCTGCCCTCAAGAACCTAGTACAATATAACTTAGACAAAAGTCCTCTTAGATCATGAAGCAAGTCACCAACAGTTACAATAGCTTTGGAGATGTACTATATAGTAGTTCAGTGGCTAAAAAATGGGACTCTGTCCCCACTAGCATTCAAAACACATCATGCAAAGCCTCCTTTAAAGACCTCATCAGGCAACATCTCAAGCAAAGTTCGCAGTACCATGATTGCTCCCCAGGCTAGTGAAAGCGGATAAGGTACACATACTAAACCTAGATACTTGATAATAGTTTTCAGTCTTTCTCACAAACACTGGCTAATCTACAATGTATGTACTGTACCTGTGTACTATGCATGTATTTTGTCTATGTTCCAAATTTCAGCTGTACACCACAAATCTATGAATTACCTTCATTTTTAAATTAATATTTTTTGTTTGTTCTCTCCACTGTAACTTTTGATGTGCTGCATACCACTGTAAAAACATGTATTTTGTAATTTGTGTGTATACTGATCATGTCTAAATAACTAAATGTAGCTGTAATTTTTATATGTGGAGCTTTTCTCCCCAGGCCTCTGCTGAAAAAGGGCATTTTCGGCTCAGTCAGACACCCCCAGTTAACAAATGTAAAATAAAAATAAATATAGTTATAGATATCTACATATATAGCCACATAAATAGGCATATCTGTACACATAGGATGTGCATACATATATAGCTATATATACATATATCTATATATAGACATATATATATATATATATATATATATATATATATATATATATATATATATATATATATATATATATATATATATATATATATATATATATATATATATATATAGGAAGAGATGTACACATGGCCATAGATATGTTGCACTACACAGATGTGTATACAGACATATGTATGAGTATACATGTGTATGTACGGATTCACTTTGAATCATCGAATGTTCAGAACATCGACGTTCTGATCATCAATGTTCAGAACATCGAATGTTCAAAATGAACCATAAAAACAAAAAAAATCACAAACACTACGTGCACCCCCACACCACCTACTTCAATATTCCAACTCCGAGATTGCACTATAGTGGGGTAAGGGAAATCTCCCATTTACCGCTATATGCGGTAGCACTAAATGGGAGATTTCCTGTACCCTATCTGCAATGCCAACACTCAGATGGCACACACACACACACACACACAGACACACACACACACACACACACACACACAATATGCAGGGCACCTTGCTGCCTGCATACACACCCAACATTCCACAATCTCACTTACCTGGCACTTCCACTTTAAATCTTCAATGTTCTGAACATCAATGTTCTGGTCTCGATGATCAGAACGTCAATGTTCTGAACATTCAATTATTTAAAGTGAATCTGTATGTACATGTAGACATATATTGACCTATTATATGTATATATACATATTCCTGTCATATGTAAACCTCACGGTTGTGTATACCCTCCGAGATGCATCTCGCCATATGTAACTGCTATGTGTACATTATGATAAAACAACATATATGATGCAACAGTCATATTAATAACAAGTACTACACAATTGTGGAAGTAAAGGCAATTGTTCAATACAACTCAATATGTATATTGACAGATATATTGATAAAACAACAGCTGTCTTTACAGTAGTCATGGTGTAGTGGTTAAGTGTTGTGACTATAGTATACAGGGTCCTGAGTTCAAGACCTGCAAAGGCTGTTCATTTTGTTGCTGGGCAGAACACGGGCCATTGGATACAGAGTGATTAAGGCACTTTTAAGCAGCTGTAAGCGGGTTTGTGTGGGTTTGCGTGGGTTTGCACAAAGGTAAGCACTGCTAACTTCTGGTTATAGTTTCTTATACTTAGCTTCTAAATTGCTTGACCTGTGTAGGCATTGCTTACCCCCATGCAAACAAGCTTAAACCCACTTACTGCTGCTTAAAAGTGGTTACTCCCGCTTACCCCCGTGCTAATTTCTTTAAAAGAAAAGAAAAAAAGGGTTGATAGGAAAGTGGTAAAAAAAGGCACAAAGAGGGAAAGACAGTAGGGAAAATAGCCAGGGATGTGCAGGAGGGTGTAGGGAAGGTCCATAGCTGCCCATTTCTTCTACAGCAACAGCTGTGCATATACACTGAATTTGGACATAGGTTTGGACACTCAAACCCCTGAGAGAAGGCTGAAGGCAACAATAATATGTTGTGATGCCAGCTAGACCAGATTATATGTGTCCAGTGGACACATGTGTGAAATGGATAGCTATGTATGGGGCAATATTTTTTTGGGGAACAGATTGCCCTTTTTTATTTCAGGTGTGAGTGGAATGTTGGGGAGGGATAGTAGGTATATTTGGGGAGGTAGGTTGGGTAGGTTAATAGACAAGATAAACAAGATGCATACAGGGGCGGTATATGACACATGTGGGGGGTACATACTTTGATGGGGAGGGGTGATGGGAAATCGGAAGCCCATGAGCCCCCTAGTGGAAACAGTGGGACTGAGATCCCCACACATGGGCAGTCACCACTGCACCTTCACAGCCCCGAAGGTGGCTGTGCCGGGGGTTGAGCCAGAGAGCCAGGCTGTCCCTCTGGTCATGACACGTGGCCCTCAAGCTGGCATAGAAGATCTTCAAACTGCTGATCGAGCTCTCTATGCACCATGACCCGGACCTGGTGATAGGTGACAGCTTCCTGTCTGCGCCCGCCCCCAGGGTAGTGAGACACAGCCCCTGAGGTGGTTCCACCTGGCGGTGGTGCAGGACCAATGGATGAAGAGGTCCTGGGTTGGGCCTCAGACATGCTGGTGCCCAGTGCCATGGCCATCTGAGGTGGGACAGGTTGGTCCAGTGGGACCTGCATTCCTATACGTGCTATGGTGCTTATGGTGTACCAACATTTGTGGGTTAGTAATAGTCAACACATTCCAGGGTTAGGTATAAAAACATGCATAGATATTCCCATTAACCCAGACAACATATACAGAACAGTTGCATAGCAAACAGAACCCATGTATATATGGGACCACAGTGGTAATAACAAAAGCTTGCAAGTATGTTGATGGAACCATGCCAACAATGTTGGAGTATTTCAACATAGCACATGCACAGACACAGATGTAAATAATTACCAACCAATAGGACATATGTCCCAACATAACATTGGAGTCACCACATACCAGTTGAAGTGGGAATGTAGTGTATTGTTGGAGATATGGTGGGGGAGGAGAGAAAGATGTCAATTAACAACTAGTATATTCCTGTAGTTTGCATTACTTTCCTAGTTAGTGCTGTTATCTGTACATTACAAGTATTACTACACTACCCTATTGCCCTATTGCCAAACTAAGGCAATAGGGTAGTGTAGTATTACTACACTACCCTATTGCCTTAGTTTGGACAGTGATATGGCTGTCGTCATCTTTATACCCGAACTAGTTTTACCTGCAACATACACCTCTTACCTGGTATACCTGTGGAGGAAATGTTTGTTAACACTAACTGTTTCTAAACATACTCCCAGATTCAAGGTTGATGTTGTGCACATACCTGTCCATCTCATTTTGCACAGACTCTGGCCATATCTTGACCACATGCAGGTGAACCGGGACATATCTAGACTATTGCCCTCTTCAACATTTACTGACTTACAACACTCTAATACAGGATTTCCTAAACAGTTATATTATGTAGCACAGTGTGGGTGACAGTAATCAGTGGTACCTTATTATTAAGAGCAACTGCAACACTCACAATTCCATACAATGCCAGAGTAAACAGTACCAGTAGACGGTATCAAGCTTTTATTTCTCGGCACAGTGTTTATATCCAATGTACCTGTGGGAGCAACGTTTGTTGGCACTACCTGAATGTTGCCGCACAAAGTACCAGATTTCACATTAATATTATGCACATACATCTCACTCTGTTACTGTACACACACTGGTCGCAGCTTGACAACATGGGGATGTAGATAGGACATACTTGGCTTATTACTCTCATAACAGTTTTGGGAGTTGCTAGAGTGATAGGTTTGTTCTCATAGATGTGTGACAATCAGTTGTATTTCCTGTTTGCTGCCTAAACATCTGGGAACATCCCACTGACTTCCCAGGGGGACAGGCTGAAAGGCAGCAGATATGGGCCCATATACTGGACATTCTGGATTTATCTGTACAGTTGTGGGGTATGGTTCTGTATGCAGCCTACTTCCACTCCCAGGTTTCAGACCATGGCTGTGTCTGCTAAAACTAAAACACTGTCCATCACAGTTGTGTGTGCTATACAGATATTGTTGTATATCTCCTATCTGCTTTCTGTCTTATAATTCTCCTGTGGTTTTACATTCTGACCTTGTATTACAACACTCTTATACAGGATTTCCTAGACAGTTATATTATGTAGCACAGTGTGGGTGACAGTGATGAGTAATACCTTATTATTCAGAGCAAATGCATCAGTCACAATACCATACAATACCAAAGTAAACAGTACCAGTACAGGGTATCATTCTTTTATCTCTGGGCACAGTGTTCATATCTGAAAGACCTGTGGGAGCAATGTTTGTTGGCATTACCTGAATGCTGCCACACACAGTACCAGATTCCACATTACTACTATGCACATACATCTCACTCTGTTACTGTACATGCTCTGGTCACAGCTTGACAACATGAGGGTGTAAATGGGTCATATATGGCTTATTACTCTCATAAGAATTTGGGGAGTTGCTAGTGTGCCAGCTTTGTTATCATAGATGTGTGACAATCAGTTGTATTCTTGTTTGCTGCCTATACGTCTGAGATCATCCCACTGATTTTCCCAGGGGGACAGGGTGACAGGCAGAAGATATGGGCCAATTTACTGGACATTCTAGACATATTTGTACAGTTGTGGGGTATGATTCTGTATGCAGACTACTACCACTCCCAGGATTTGAACCATGGCTGTGTGTGCTAAAAATACAATGGTTCACGTCTCAGTTGCATGTGCTATTTGGATTTTGTTGTCTGCCTTTTCACTGTTTTCTGTCTATGTGTCTCTCAGTTGTACTGAGTGACCTCTGGGGATTATACCAGTCATATACAGACATTCCTACACAGTCTGTTTATGTTGCACAGTGTGGGTAACAGTGCTTAATACAACAGTACTATTAAGTGATTGCAAATTTGATTACCATATGATACTAGAGTATACACATGCAGTCCAGCAGTTAGACCTTTATTGTCAGGCTATTATGCTTTTATTTACATACAAACTATATGAGACTCTTCCTGCCATATTCTCCGGTGTATGCAGTACTTGCCTTAAATAATACAGGTTTTATACTGGCAATTAATACTAATACTTTCAGATTTATTTCCTATGACAGTACTTGCAAAAGTATTACTAACCTGTCTCGCATCTCAACTTCTCCAGGTGACAGCCATGGGCCTCCTGGTTCGTGACCCGCTCACTTGCCACTGTGAAGGACATAAGAGGAATATTTAGCCATACCTATCCATAATATACTTGAGCTGGCAATTATTAAACAGGTAGTGGAGAGATATTTATACACAGCTGGGCCTCCCCTGTTGTCCTAGCCTCTTGGATCCACTGATCCAAGAGATCCCCCCTTTCACCGCTTTAGGTCGGCATAGTGATGCCTGACCTGCTCACCAGTTTGGGGTATGCCAGTGGCACTGGTGAGGTCACAGGCGAGATGGTCCCAGGTTTCCACCTTATATTGGGAACCCTCATACTGGCCCTGCAGCAGTCTCTGCTGATGGTCTTTGACAAGGAGTCCTGGCATGACTCAAGACTCCTGGCTAACCCAGCGCTGTGCCCAGAAGTGCACTCCCACTCCCTTTTCTGCCATGGTGCCTGTAAGGGGAAGCTACAACCAGTTATGAGATGTAGTCCCGCCTGTTGGGTTTAAGTAGGGCTGAATTCCTGCACTTTGTTGTGATTAGCCAGTTTTGAAAAGGCTAAGCTATGGGCAAACCTGCTTACCTAAGGTGGCATTGTTTAAAGGGGTATATTACTGGGCACATTGAGTTAGTTGGCCTAGACATTGCTTACACCTCCTAAGCTGGCCTGTGGCATGCATAGCATTGTTTAAAATTGACTTTGCATTATATTTGCTTTTTGGAATTGATTTATTATTCATTACATCTTATATATATGCCTGGTATCCATGATTCATGTGTACGTGCATTGTATGGGGTCCTTGTGTTTAGTATGGGACTTCAACACTCTATTACATTTACACCTCATATCTGGCCTTACTTCAGTACTCCAGTTCACATATTTATGTTATGTAGTAGGTTATAGAACATATGACTATATACTGATTCCTTTCATATGTTCACTTTCATTTTACTATAGTGAGGGTTTGTTTGGTGATATCTCAATCATATGTACTGGTGTGGTGGTTAACTACTGTGACTATAGTGTATAGGGTCCTGGGATCAAGACCTGCAAGGCTGTTCATTTTGCTGCTGGGCAGAACAGCGGCTATTAGATACGGAGTGATAAAGGCACTTTTAAGCACTTGTAAATGAGTTTGTGTGGGTTTGCGTGAGGGTAAGCTATGCTAACCTTCGGTGAAATATGTTTACAGGGAGTTAGCTTCAATACTGCTTAACCTGTATGCGCATTGTTTACACACACAAATGGGCTTAAACCCACTTACTAGTGCTTACATATGCTTACTCCCACTTACTACTGCTTAATACTGCTTACACTTGCTTACTAGTGCTTACTCCTTCTTACCACTGCACTAATTTAGACAGTAATGTCTAATGGTTCTTGGGAAGGTGGGGGATTCGGAAGCTGTATGGAGTTATCATTCATTACACATTCTACCTTCCATTTGTATCCATGATTCCTGTGTACATGTACCGTATGGGGCACATGTGATTATCTGTGGACTTTGCAACATTATGACACTGACACCTCACATCTTAATTTAATGCAGTACTCCAGTTCACAAATATATGTTATTCAGTAGGTTATGCAACTAAAATATTGGTCATAATGTGATTTGGCATGGAAAGTGGAATGTGTTGCCGTGGGACTCAAACCGAGAATGCTTGCCCATAAAGCAAATGTTCTGCCCACTACACTATTGGTACACTGTTTCATTTGCATATAGCTTCCTTGTTATCCTCTTCTGCCATTTAAGCTGCATTAACCATAGCTAAGTGATGGGCAAGCCCATGCATCTACAGTTAGATTTAATCAAATTCATAAAAAAAAAAAATGGTATGTTTATTTTGTTTGTATTTACTATCGCTGTTGTATACTTGGGGGGATGGTGCTGAGGGTATGCGGACACCTATGAGCAGTCCCGCTCATTCTTTTGGCCTTTCTGCTGTTCTTCATTGCGGGGGCGTGTATATTCTGAGAGCTTTGCTCTCAGACACACCCCCTTCACTCTTACATACTCCATGTAAGATTTGGAGCTCAGGCAGCGCACCTTCATTAATATGCATGGTGCACTGCCCTCCTGCTCCTAAACAGCCATTTCCGTGCCGGACTAAGCTAGCCCTGCACAGAAGATTAGTAAATCTGGGGGACTGACTATATACATACTCTGCATGTTGTAGCTATTTAGTCAATAGAAGTATAAGCATCCACTTTTTTCTTCCGATTTCATTAGATAGCCACAAGGCGACTGCAAGGTATATCCCCTGCTATGGCGAGCAATACTTTGCACATTATGCATTAAGATTTTTCTAACAAATACTTCTGTTGTATATTGTATATGACAAGAAAGGATTATTTATTTTACCACTGATAGTACACAGCATTTAAATGACATGGTAGTTTAGACTCAGCTATGATTTGTTATTTTCTGCTGAAAATGTCCCAGTATAGTGCCTCTGTTAGAATATTGTAACATAGGTGTAACAGTTGATGTGATATTTATATATGTTGTAGCATACAACTGATGTATGCGATTATTGTGTACTGTTTTTAAATGTGTGATATTGCTCTATTTTGTTTGCTCTATTTTTTTCTCCCTCACATAGCTGACCAACAGCTGATCCTGGTGCCTCTCCTCTGTTGATGGGTCTGCCTATTCCTCCTCCTAACTTCTTCTTGGACTAATTCTGTGTTAAAGTTTGGTCCAGCGAGGAGATCAAGTCATCTTTGGACAGCATCATATTGCTGTCATGGGAATATTTGTATGTTTTAGATCTACCCCTGCATGAACCCCTTAAGACTAACAGCATGATGTACAGTGGGCACCAGCACTGGATCACTACTCACTTACACAAGGGCTGATGACAACAGAACACTCTAACCTCACCTCAGACAGCACTGCATAGTTGTTTACCTGATCTCCACCAAGGAAATCAAACCACAGCATGTGCCCCAGCTAGCCCCTCCCACATCTCATAGACACATCCATCCTCCTCCATCAGTGTCTCAAACATCTGAGCTGTTAATCAAACCTGGTTCACCTAGGCCATAGCAAAGGCTTTATTCTTCTGTGTCGCAGTGCTGGCTTATCTTTCTACTTTATTTTTAGTGTGGAAGCTTTCACAATTTCTTTGCATTGTTGCACTGCAACTTGCTTTCCCATTTATTCATGACTTCCATTTGACTCAATAGAATGCCAATATTTATAGGTTCTTAAGGAATAGATGGGATTCCCATACTCTTTTATAAGAAAATGGAAACACGTGTATCACAAATCCACAGGTAGAGTAGACCCCAATCATTTGTTATCATATACAATTTGTATTAGTGGAGAAGAGTGTCAGGAGTGATTTGTGACAGACGAGTACCAGTAAAAGTGAAAGGGAAGGTCTACAAGAGGGTAGTGAGACCAGCTAGGTTATATGGGTTGGAGACAGTGGCACTTGACAAAAAGGCAGGAGTTAGAGCTTGACGTGGCAGAGTTGAAGATGTTAAGATTTGCACTGGGTGTGACGAGGATGGACAGAATAAGTATATTAGAGGGTCAGCCCAGGTTGAAAGGTTTGGAGACAAAGCCAGAGAGGCAAGATTATGTTGGTTTGGACATGTGCTGAGGAGGGATGCAGAGTATATTGGGAAAAAGATGCTAAGGATGAAGCTGCCAGGTAACAGGAAAAGAGGAAGGCCTAAGATAAGGTTTATGGATGTGGTGAGAGAGGACATGCAGGTGGTTGGTGTGACAGAGCAAGATACAGAGGACAGGAAGAAATGGAAACAGTTGATCTGCTGTGGCGACCCTTAACGGGAGCAGCCGAAAGAAGAAGATTAGAAAAAGTAGAAGACAAGAATGCCCACTGTTTTTTTATCCTAGCAGACTTCTCCCTAGGTCAATGGTTAAATAAAAACATAAGGAAGCGGGTTTCTGAATTTCAGGTAAAAAGGTCTGTGTGGTATGCAGATGATAGGGTGATCTGGCTATCTAAACCAACTACTTCATTTTATCTCATTCTTAATTCAGTTACAGAATTCAATTAATCTCAGGGTTAATGGTCAACAGTAACAAAACAAAAATCTATTGATGAACAAAACAGACCTGCTGTTATGCAGTCTGCAAAATCTACCTATAAAAATATTTACAAAAATGTAATAGTTGGAAATACACACATCATTAGATATGAGCAAAATCAAACTTATAAACATCAGACTTCTGATGGAAAGCTTGAAACAAGTACCTCTCTGTAAAAAAAATATTAAAATCTTGCTACTACTCAAAACATTTTTCATAATCAGACATGTTCCTCACATAACAAAACACAAAGGAATTAGCTATGATATAAAGGATAACCTCAATTTATCTTTGAATGGGTACAAACTCCAGGTTAAGTAGGAAAAGGCTATTACTGCCACAGGCAAAAGGGGTTAGGACTACCTATTTTCTGGCATTGTGGGCTGACAATAGCTGGATGGAATTATGCCATAGCCAGGACAACAAGATGAATCAGCATTCTCTCTCATCATTCTGAACAAGTGGCATCTGGCAGTAGCATAGTTTACAAAGTGTAGAGTCCAAAGACAGGATATAGTTAGTCTGAAAAATGAAAGTAGCGCAAAGAAAGGACAGAAAAATAAGGTGTTAATGAAATACTCTAGAATCTCAATGAATCCATACTTAGTACTCAATAACTGCATTGAATCTGCTCTAACACTTTTACTTTTTATATATTTTCCATTTAATCTGCAGAAGGAGCACTTTGTCTATTATACTGTCAATAATACCTATGTGCTTTGTTATACTTTGTGGTTATTTCCCACAATCCATCTATCTGCTGTGCTTCCCATTTTGTCACATTGATTAATCTTACTATAAGCTTTGCATCCTTCCTCTTTCATGAGATAAAGTATTGTTGTAGATATGACACACACTTTCAGTTTTATTATATAACTTATTGCATTGTTCTGCATCTTAATATTTTTTTTAGAAAACTGTTCATATTGTTTGAACAGACATGCATTGTCCTAGCTGTTTCCATATCTGTTTTGCTTGGATCTTTAATACTTCTAATTTTTTTTTTTTGTAAATTCATGCAAGTCCTCTAATGGCAAAGCTTGACCTGACAAATCTTTTAATTTTTCTGTCCATGATATATATTTAGGCATCTTAATTTATTGGCTTAAATAAGCAACATTACAAATTTTGCAATATTCTTTAACCTTCGGTAACATGCATCTGTAGTTTCATTTGTCAGTCACTGAATTTTATAAGACAAATTGTGAAGTTTTTTTTTTCCTTTGGTTCAAATAACATTTGAAAATTTCCAAAACATCTGAGTATTGATTTAGTCTACATGCAGTCATATACTCATTAATGAAAAAATACTTTCTCCTCCAATATACAATAGCCTTGCATTAGGTCCTGCCTGTACTACACATTTAATACAGTTACATAGTTCTAGATATTAGCAGCAGAATGCACCTTGATTAGGCAAGTGACAATCCGCATCATCATGGTCAGATTGTGGAAGACTTGATATTGATGCTTACTTGTTGCTAAAATACTTCATATAATGCCTTTATGTATTTTATGATAGATAAACTTGTGAACACTGACACTGTCTGTAGTTATTTCTTGAAATAGTTTACTTGCCTGGTTGACACTGCAAGAATCCTTTTTCAATGCCATTCTGCATTCTGTCTTCAAATATGTACTCAGCCCGTCAATTACAGATTCAAGATGGGAACACAACTATATTCACCAAGCATTATAAATATTTTAGTTCAAATGTCTTTTAATCCTGTTTCTAGTCAGTGCACAAGTTTTAAGTTCCTGCAGAATTTCACAACCTGTATTTTAAGACAGCTCCCTCATTACTTTATTATTTTCTATATCTCCTTCACCCCTCAATGAATTTGAGGGCGTGCTGCCTCCAAAATGACCACTTTCTTGTAGGAACTCAATATTCCTCCAAAACATTTCAGTAGCCTTTCCAACTGTGTTCTTACAGTGCATTGCTATTTCATGGTCAGTGAACACATCTTCAATATTGGTGTCAAAGCATTTTTTATATTCTTTTCATATCTTGGCATTCAGGCCTACCTGAAATTTATACATGAAAGATGATTCATCAAGTTAACATTGTCTGTCTTCCTTTTTAAGTACCAGGCTCATTGCAGATTTGTCTAATATCCTGAATTTGCAGAGATACCTCATATTAGATTAAAGTGATATTAAAAGGTGTAAATAGAAGCAGACCAAAGACCAGGTTTACCACCATCCTTTATCTGCTTTCTAGTTGCTGGTGTGACTGAACTTACCCTCTCCATCTGGCAATCTGTTAATCTTCAATGCGATAGTAATCAGAGCTGGATGTATGGACAGTATCATGGTAAGTCTTTTTGGTGCTGCATTACTATCTTTCTTACATTAAACTGTTTAGTCCATCTTAGACCCCCTGCACCAAGTGCAGAGTTAAACCAAAAAGACTGCCTCTCCCTAATATTTTCTGAGGCATGTAAGTGCACCTAATATTTTCCAAGGCATGTCAGTACCCCTAATATTTTTTGAGGCATATCAGTGTCTCTAATATTTTCTGTAGCTTGATAGTGTTCATAGTATTTTTGAGGCATGTCAGTGCTCCTAATATTTTTTGAGATATGACAGTGCCCCATCAAAAAAGAAAACTTCCTGCACGGGCGCAATTGCACGGCTCAATAGCAAAATCCAGGAAAAAAAGAGAATAGAGCCAGCAAACTGAATCCTGAATAATTTATGAAGTAAAACAACAAAAAGCAGAATAACAGACCGGTTTCAGCTGGTATAAAGTAACACAACCTTCCTCAGTGTAAAGTCAAACATATCCACATTGCTGTTTAAATATCCTTGTGAAACATTTGATTGGATAATTCTAGAATTGTTCATTTAGACCTGGTGGGAATAAGCTCCCCAATTTAACAGTCCATTTCTTTTCCTTGGTGTTGAGAAGAGAGTGCAAACATGTTTTATTCTGTTTATTACCTTTTATGATATCAATAACCATGAAAGAAAATTTTGCAGTAGGATGTGTTAGATGATGTTTATATAGTGCGTTCTGTACCCTATGATTTTTAATATTACTAATGTGTTCTGAGATTTTAAGTCTAAGTGGGCGTGAGGTTTGTCCGATATAGAATGACCCACATGTGCATGTTGCTAAATAGATTAGCCAGTCAGAGCTACAGTTAGCAAAAAAATTGATATCATAAACCGTAACAGAATTCCTACTGGAAAACTGTTTGCTCTTGATCACTCTATTACAATTGCTGCAGTGACCGCATGGGAAACAGCCAATCAAAGGTCCCCCTATTAGTGTAGTTTGTATATATTGAGATTGACAATCATCATGTGTATGTTTATAATGATTAAAGCAACTGCCTAAGTTCTTACCTTTCCTGAAAGAGAAAAGGCATCTATCTGGTATAATACTAGATACCTCTGAATCATATTGTAGGATATTCCAATGTTTATGCACACTTTGTATCAAGGTGTCCGAATTCCTACCAAAAGTCAGTGCCCCAAATATTTTTTGAGACATGTCAGTGCCAGTAGTTCCTCCTACCCAGTCAAGACCAACATGGCTGTTTTAATTTTGTTTGTTTTCATTTCCTGTTACTCCAGCAGATCTCCTCTAGTAGTCATTTTACTAGCCACGCCTTTGCCTCTCTCTGTTGCTCTCTTTTATCTTTTTGCTATTTTATCCTTTATTAATGCATTAGAAACATTTCCCATTATTGTGATCTCTGCTAGTTCATTGTCTCCATCCAGCTAGCCTGCCAATAACTTTCTAAATTCTAAAAAAAGCATTTTCTATCACTGAGTTTGCTTTCTATATGACTCACGCATTCTGCAGCATGTTTGCCTTTCTCCTCTCATTTATATTATGAGCTTTGTCTTGAACTATTTACACTGTAGTATTTCTGCGGTCAAGAATCATTAACTTTGTCTTCCTATACCTCAGTGCCAAGGTATGCCATGATGCATTTCTGTTTTTCAGACTCTTGATATGACATATATTATAGATGGGCCTGATGCCTGTGACAGATAAAATGATTACATAAATCCTTATAAATAGTAATAGGCTAATTAGTAATTTGCACCGTGGCATTTTCTCAAGTACTTCTAAATGTTTCTAGACTGAATAGAAAGCTTTAAAAAAATGAAGCTGCCAAAGCATTGGAATTCTGGTTTTTGTTATATTATGACATAATACCACTTGTGTTCCAGATGTGCTGGAAAAATATTTAACAGAAATTGCTGCTAATGTGGGTCATGTTATGCTCTTAGCATGTGAGGCAGATTCTGGGAGCCTCTCTCTAATGGTGGCAAGAGTCCAACAGAGTTAAGATCTCTGTTTTCTGTTCATAAGCATTTGAACATTCAAAAGTCTTGAGAAATTTCCTAATGCAAATTAACATTCATTGCTTGAAGAAAACGTGATCAAATAGAAAGTGTAGTGAAATTTGTAAGAGGAGGCAGCTAACACAATTTTTCTGCTCCTGAGTCCTTAAATGCCACAGGTAATTTTGTTACTGAACAGACTTCCTAAACTCACAGTGGAAAAAATTATTTCAGACAAGCTGAACACATTTTAATGATTTCAGAACAATAAAGTAATTTCATTTGACATGAAAATTAATGTAGCTCTGAGTGACTTTGGAGCGATGTTTACTCACTGGGAAAGTCTGTCACAATGATGGCAGTCTTGCCTGATATAAACTCCGAATTTTCACTGTCATGTTTTAATCCCCAACAGACACATTACCAGCAAATAAATTCAAACCTAAACAAAATAGGGAGTGTCATTCTGACTAGATAACTTTGTTAAATCTGAATAATAATAACAACAGAAGTCAGAAAGTGGAAAGTATATAGCAGGAAAACTATCCTACTTATCATCATAGCTTTATAATGGAAATCATTAGGCAACAAAAGGCAGGAATGTGCATAGAAAAAACTTCACATTGCAAATGATTCATCGGCCTTTGAGACTGACTTAAGCCAACCTGCTCACATTTCCTTTAAACAATAGTTACTTTTAGTAAAATGACACATTCACACTATACTGCCACCCATCCATCCATCCATCCATCCATCCATCCATCCATCCATCCATCCATCCATCCACAGCCCCTTTTTCACATTTTTGCACAAGGGGTTGGGGCATCACTTCAACAGTGAGAATCATCGAGAGCCAAGGTTTACAGGCAGGTGGCTATATTCACACTATGCTGCCATATTTCCATGAAAATAAATTGTCTTTTACTTAACATAAATCTGGCAATGCAGTCTTCAAAGCATTTTTGCTGTGCACTTCTAGCTATATAAGTTACATGTATATAGGTAGTACCACATTACAGAACTCTGGTTGTTGCCAAATTTATTAAGTTGTCAGGTGACTACTGCAGCATAGCCACTGCAACGTAAAAACATCTATCAGATACCCATTTCTTTATATGTTTGTTAAATAACTAGATGAACTTAATGGAACAAGTAGTGTCAGATAACAATAAACTAAATGGAATTTAGAACTGATTTAGCAGGTATTATTAGGTGAAAATTTGTTTTCTTTGTAAAGGTAGGGTCAAAATGAAGACTTTAAATAGAACAGTACAGATTAAAACTGGTGGGAAATTGGCATAATGGTTAAGGCATTTACCTTACTGACACAAGGTTTAGGGTTTGATTCTCACATGGTATAATTGGCTAGGCTAAAATGGCCCACAAGGGCAGTTAGCATAGTACTAAACAATAATAACAATAAAACACTCTGGTTTTTGTGAAGTGTTTGTTCTGCTATCAGCTATTAAGTTGATGGGGCACAAACCACATGAAGGGGGAATGATGTGATGTAGAAAATGAAGAGGAAGAGTTCAAGGATGCCTTAACATATTAAGGTGAACTGTGTGTAAAACTCCTTGTCAGTGGAGTCAAGGGATCTCCTAAACCTCTGAATAAAAACTCATAAAACATAGAAACCTTTCTGACATCTCACTTAACAGGACAGCATGCATTAGGTGATAGGACAAATTATTTGATTTTTTTCCCAAATAAATGTAATAGAAGATGAACTCAGAAATAACAGTGTCATTTCTCCTTGATAACAGCATGAATATCATAAATACAACATTTTACTACTGTTTCCAAGATCTCAGTTCATAGGTTCATAGGTTCATAGGTTTATACTAGGCTATCTGCCCTAAGGCATTTATAAGCCTAGCCCAAATTTTTGTGGCTAACGCCACCCCTTATATGAAAAAATACTGTGCCCATTAGTTTGGTGTGCCTCTGTCCAGCAGTGACACAGAGATGATTCCCGGGGTAAACCTACGATCTCCCATCCACAGGTCAAGATTTCTCTTGAACAGAGTCAGCGAGGTGCTCTGCCTCACATGGACCGGGATTTTATTCCACAGCATAGGGAGTCTCTGAGTGATAAATCTATCCCTCCAGCACGTCCTATTTATATCCGTGCTAAGGTTTAAGTCGCTTGCTCTAGTGGTTTTGGTGGATTTGGATTTTTTGAGGTGGAGCATGTCCATTAATTCCGGGTTGGACATGGCCTTGTATGTCAGGCACATGTCACCTCTGAGCAGACGGTATGCGACTGAATAGAGCTGGAGTTTATTCAATCTGGCAGCATATGACAGATTTTGGAGTCCCTTTATCCTTTTGGTGAGGAACTTTTGGGGTCTCTCCAATTGCTGCAGATGTCGGGTGAGATACATCCCGAATGGGGCATTGTACTCGATCATTGGTCTGATAAGTGAAGTTATCTGCAGCAAAGCTTTGTGATTAATGTACCTATACTAAGAATCTAGACTATTCCAAAGAAAAAAATAAAGCCAACTAAACAATAACGTGACTGAGTAAGTTCAATTCAAAGCAACTAAATAAAATAATTGATATTGTTTTAAACTTCAACAATGAAAATAAATGTTACAATGTAAATAAACTAACATACATAATTTGGTATCTTACCATCCCTCCCCACCTTCATGTTGGAGCAAAAAAAAAAAAAACCTTTAACTTTACCGGTTATCTCATGTTTATAATTATGAAACTGCTTAAATAAGAAATAACATTTTTCTAAGGGAATTTCAGAACAAGCTATTAGGGGATTATTTCACACTTCAAGAATTAATCTTTTAGTTACTCAACTTGCCAATAATATAAGTTTAAATATGTTTGCATAGAAGTCATTCATAATACATAAAATCCACATGGAAAACTGACAAAAATAGTTTTCACGGATTTGTTTTTAAAAATTCACAGGTTTGTAGCCACCAGGAACAAATTCTAGAACATGACCACCAAACATGTTGCCATGTATCTAAAGGTCCACAACCATGGCAGTGTTTTGCCAAGCCTTAATAATTCACTTGACATGTAGGCAGAAAATCAGAAATGGCTTTTCTCCATCTGTTAGTAAGTATGTTTAATTTGAAAGAATTAGAAATATTTGAAAGAATTAGAGATATTAGCTAGTCTATCAAATTTACCTAAGTGAAGATGGAGTAATCACAAAAAAGGAATTCATATAGTTCCAAATGGAAATCGTTTTTTTATCTAACTTTAAACTGACTATTAACCATGAGAATGTAATAAATGATACCAAGGAGATGTACACTGTGAATAAATTAATGTGGCACATCTCATTACTAAGGGTTTTACATCTAGGAAGAAAGAGGTAACTGTTTCCCTCTACTCTTCCATCATTAGGCCAGTCATTGAGTACAATGCCCTATTTGGCATGTACCTCACTAGACACCTGCAACAACTGGAGAGGCTACAAAAGTACCTCACAAAGAGGATCCTAGTCCTTAAACACTTGTCCTATATGGGCTGACTCAAAAAACTCCAACTATTCTCTGTCTCATATCGCCTACTTAGAGGCGATCACTACTTGACTTACAAAGCCATGTCTGACCCAGCTCTGTTAGAAATGCTACATCTAAAGAAATCCCAATCCCACCGCACCGCATACTCCAGATACCTCAACTTCATTACCATAATCAACAGAACATGCTGGAGGGACAGGTTTATAACCCAGAGACTGCCCATGCTATGAAATAGACTTCCCATACATGTCAAACAGAGCACCTCACTGGCCCTCTTCAAGAGAAATCTTGATGAGTAGATGGGAAATAAAAAATTCACCCCGGGGATCACTCCAGTGGCTCTACTCGACAGAGGTACTAGGAACTAAGTTCGGATGGCATAATACCAGGGTAATACTATGGGCTGGGCTTGTAAAGGCTCCAGGGCCATTAGCCTAGTACACACCTATGAACCTATAAACATATATATATATATATATATATATATATATATATATATATATATATATATATTTATATATATATATATATATATATATATAAATGTATGCATTTATATATATATATATATATATATATATATATATATATATATATATATATATATATATATATATATAGGTTTACTATCATTTAACTGGATCGCACAACAGCAAATTGCGGTTATGTCGAGGAAAACCTCAAAACTAAAAACAATGAACAACAATAACATTGAAGTGTGGTGACTGTAAATGTCGACTTTGACACTTTCAAACAGGCACCACACTTCCAGGGACACCATTAATGTGCGTTGCACAGTAAATAACATGTTTGCAGGGGGCAAGCCCCCCTCCACCCCTCACACCCCCTGCTACTTAAATATACTAACTCTGGGATCGCACCATAGTGAGGGAAAGGGTACATTTCCCGATCCCCAATAAAGTGCAAGCTGCATTGAAATGTTGGAACTGCCAACAGCGAATGCTGCATTGCATTCGCTGTTGTCAGTTCCAACATTTTCTTTTTCGAGTTAATGGGTCAGTGACAGTCAGATTCGATATTTTGTCAATCACATGAACTGCGATCGACAAAATGATAGCAAACCATATATATATATATATATATATATATATATATATATATATATATATATATATATATATATAGGTGTAGATACTCCAGTTGACAGTGTGTTTGGTTGATGTCTGTTTAGTGGACTGCTTTTGATCAACTAAATAGATGATCAATAGGCATATAAGATTGCTTAATTCTCTGGGTTTGGGTTTTGGTCTGGGTTTGGCAATATTTCCTATACCTGATCCAGGTTGTTTCTCAGTGCATATATAGCAGTGCAGTAACATTCACATTTCTGATATATTGTGGAGTCCATTTGGAGCACTAACAAATATGAACATTGATGTAAGCTAGTATTAAGGAGTGGAAATTTCAAATTCTGCAAATTCAATTATTATGTTGAATTAGAATCTATTTGATTCTTCCAAGTTGATAAATTATGCTGCTACAAAAAATTAATAGTCCAGCAGCTACAGTCATCCAGGTTTCTGTTCTGTTTCACATAATTAATCTGGATTTGAAAAAAAGGATGACAATTCAGGGATTTTTATGATGCATGAAAAAAGCAAGGAGTTGGCCCAAAGTGACCACGGTAATAAGTTAAAAATGTTAATATAGGATAATTCACAATATACCTGAAAAATCTTTCACCAGATAGCTTCACCTGGTAAACATAATTTCAAGACATAAGCATATTTAAATAGAAAACATAAGAATCATATGACTTCAAGAACATTTATTGGTCATTACAAAATTCAAACTAGTATGTGAAATTAATTAGTTTATATTAATAAAATACATTGGAATATAATTATAAACAACTACTAGGATCATAAAATAATTGTTTATGCTTAAGAATAGGTTTCACAGTTATTGGCTTATTTATACCAGGGTGTTTGTCTGCCCTCAGATGGCTAATCCATCATTATTTGGCTTGTTCATTTGTATTCATTATATCACCCTCCCCCCCCACTTTTGTTATTAAAGATTATTTGTAGTAGCATGAATTCAAATACATGTTTATTGTTATTACTTTCTAAATGTTTTGCCTTTCAAGCTAATATAATAATATATATTATGAATACAACTGGCTTATTTAAATATTCAGTTAACAAACTCAGTTCATACTATTAATTTCTTAGATATCCTTTTATAAAGGACTTATGTGAGATGTATCTAAACAAACATATATAAGAAAAAAGTAAGGAGAAACACTTTTCTACACAGATCTAGTATACACCCCCCCCCACACACACACACACACACTCACACACACACACACACATATATATATATATATATATATATATATGTACTCATAGGGGTCAGATGTGCATTTATTGAGGTTAACAAACTAAAGAGAAGGAATTTAATCAGCAACTAGATATTTTAACAGATGAGCTTGCCAGTAGAGATAATGATAAAATTATGTTGTTACAGGAAAAAACAATTTATTATTAATAAATGTTATTGTACAGCTTAGCCAGCATTTTCTAAACATAAATATAAGCAAAAGGTATCCAGAAATGCACATATAATTAAATTAATTTATACACATAATAGACATGTTAACCAGATATGTAATATTATAATTAAACATTGATATATTCTGAAAGTATTGAATACATCTAATGACATAATACCTAAATGACCTCAGTTCACTTTTAAACACTAAGAAAACTTGAAACAAATTTTATGTTATAAAGAGCAAAACAACTTTTATATTAATGAAAGAACAAGTCAGAAAAAGGGAACTTTTCCCCTGCACCAAATCTGAATATTGTATATACATAGACCAATACATACATCCACCCAACTACCAACAAAACCTTTGTATTTGATCATTATATCTTTTTGTGATTCTATGAATTTGTTTTACCTTCCACAATGTCAGTGTTGTCTTATCTTTTATACTGGCAAGGCAAATCACAAATTAAAAGAATGCTTAGGTGACCACATATCAGAAATCAGATGCTGTCTAAAGCTGAAGCACTTTACAAACATTTATAAAATAATCCCAAGTAACATGTATTTAAATTCATGATAGTGCAATTAATCATTAAAAACAAAAAATGGATGGTGATATAATAGACCTCATCACCACTGGATTAATTCCCTGAGGGTGGACAAGCACCCTAGTATAAATGAGCTAAGAACTGTGAAACCTATTCTTAAAAACAAACAATTGTTTTTTTCTGATCTTTGTGGTTGATTATAAGTATATGCCAATGTATTTTATTAATATAAACTAATTAATTTTTAATAATAGTTTGTTTTAATCACTGAACGTTCTTGTTTTTAGTCACATGATTCTTACATTTGCTATTTAAATATGCCTATATCTTGCAATGATGTATACCTGATGAATAGATCTGTTATTGGGCAGTACTCTGCATTAAAATTTTTAACTTGTTATCACAGTGGTGACTTTGAGACAACTCACTTGCTTTTTATATTTGATTTATTTGGTAGGCTCATTTCTACCTGTTATTCTGAACCTGATTTTTATGTCATAACCTAAATTGGTTTTGAAGCAGATAAGAACTTGACTATTGGGGGTTAGAGTTTTAAATTAAACAAATGTATTCTGCCTGCAAAAGATATTTTCACATTGCTTCAAAAACTGGCTATTGTCTCCATTTTATTGCACATGTATTTCAGTTGATCTACTGCTAAATATTTCAATGTATTTGAATATACCCAACCTAATAATATAGGTTTCTGTATTATAGGACTTGAATAACAATTTGGCTCAAGGAGTAGTAATAAATATCAATCCTGATTGGTTAAAATTGGTGGTATAGCTAATATAGTCATCACAATTAATTTAAAGAGGAAGAAAGAATGGTTCATGTCAGTATTAACTCTGATTAGTAGTTACATGATTTAGTGTGTTACAATTGTCAATAAAATAGGATTGATACCTAATAAAAAGAGTAGGTAAAAGAGGACAGCCTTGATATACACCAGTGTCTTAAAAATAGATTTTGCTGTTAGATGCATCTATGTAAATAAGATATTTAGTTTGAAAAAAATGCCTTTATCAGATAACAGAGATTTAAAGGAAGATTTGAAATCTGCAAAAATAAAAAGAAAATATGTACAAAGTTGTTTGAGCATCCAAAGTATATATAGCAAAATCAGTAAATAATCAGTTATTTCTTTTATTCATAAAAATGAATAGCTTATAAAGTATGAGTTACTGTTGGCATTTTCCTTTCTGAAATAAAGCAAACTTGATTATCATTTGATTGAGAAGAGATTTTTTCGTAACAATATTCTATCACATACATTGGCTAAAAGTTTGTCTGAATTAAGTAAAGGTATGGGTTGATAGCCAAATCAAAACTGCATATATCTATTCTAAATACAAATAAGCTTATTACAGAAACAAACTATGGATCTAGCAAATTCATTAAAGAGGAATGATAAATTAATAAATTATATATTTTAAGGCTAAGATCTTCAGCAAAGTTGTTACAGAACCCCATGATTAGTAAGTTGGTACCAGGAGCCTTTTTCTCAGAAAAAATATAACATTTTTAATTAAATCCACATAAACAGACATTTCAAGAGCTTCTAAGATAGATTATATTGCTTAACAAATTTTTACATTTGTTCCTTCCAAAAATTCCAAACGTTGAGAGGTGCAGCACCCGGCAGGATAAAAGCATTCTCCTCAAACTAAATAAAACAACTTAGAGGACAAATAAAGCTTACCAAAGCCAAATGTGATGTAAGTTTGGCCTCCCAAGCCAAGGACAATGACAAAGCATTCTTTAGCTATGTCCGCAACCTCAAAAGCAATACACAATTGTGTCCAGAGCTCATTGTAATGGAGCCACATATACTATGCCAGAAGATATAGCAAACCTCCTGGCTGATAAATTTAGCTCCAACTTTACCTCTCTCTCCCCCTCAACCCTCCCTCAGGAAATATAATCAGATATCAATATAATCAAATATAACTTCCCCTACTTTCACTAGGGACAAGTCTTTAATGCTCTGTCTAAGACCAAGAATGCTGCATCAATGGGCCCAGACAATATCCCAGGATACCTTCTAAATAGCTTGAAACAGACCTATCAGGGCCTCTGGGATCACTATTTAACTGAAGCATCCAAACAGGCTTCATTTCTCATGAATGGAGAAAGGCAACAATCACCCCTCTACACAAAGGTGGGCCATCTACAGACCCTGGAAACTACAGACCCATAAGTCTCACTAGTCTTATATGTAAAGCCATGAAAAGAATTATCATGGAGATGATCAATAGAGATATAGTAAACCTCCAGACACTGGACCCAACCCAGTTTTTTTTTTCAAGGGCAGATCATGTCTATTCAACCTGGTGGACTTCTTTGAGAAGGTCACCAAAGGAATGGATGAGGTCAAAATCATTTACACTGCCTACCTTGAACTGGCCAAGGTATTTGACACAATACCACACTCGGGCATTGTTGCAAAACTCAAGAGGTTAGCTACAATCCCGTATGTCACACAGTGGATAGCTATCTGGCTCACAGACAGGACCCAGGAATTTAGAATTGGGGAGCCTACCTCTACAAAGAAGCCAGTCACAAGTGGAGTCCCTCAGGGATCAGTGCTTGGACGGCTTCTTTTTTGGCATTTACTTCTTAGAAGTAAACACCAATGTCAGTGGTCTCTGGCTGACTAAATTTGCAGATGATTGCAAATTAGGAACTGCCATTGAATCTCACACTGACACAAATGTTCTCTAGCAGGGCCTGACGCAGACAAACAACTGGTGTCAGAGCCATGGACTAAAATGAAATGCCAAAAAGTGCATAATAGTATCCTTTGGGAAGTCATCCATCCCTGGTAACTATCATATTGACAACACACCCCTTAGAGCTAAGTCAGGGACTTAGGGACACACATGGATAGTAATCTAGCTTTTGACCATCACGTGTCTACAGTGCTGAGGAAATCATGCTATGTTGTGCAACTTGTAAACAAAGGTATGGCATCTAAGTCCAAGGAAGTCATTGTTCCACTGTATTCAGCATTCATCAGACCTACCATTGAGTACAATACCCCCTTTGGTATGTACCTAACCAGGAATATCCAACAACTGGAATGTCCACAGAGGTTTCTCACTAAAATAATACAAGGCATAAGTAAAATGTCCTATGCAGACCACCTCAAGGCCCAATCCCTGTATTCTGTCTCCTACATCCTTTTGAGGGGAGATCTATTCCTGGCATATAGGGCATTGTCAGACCCCACTTTTATGGACTTCCTGCATATCCACAAAACAAACAGCACTAGAATTACCCATTCTAAAGACATAAACCTTGCCTGTGATATAAATAGGACCTGAAGAGATAGGTATATATCCCAGAGACAACCCCATCTATGGAACAGGCTACCCATCCATGTGAAGCAGAGTTCCTCCCCAACCCAATTCAAGTGCAACTTGGATAATTGGATGGGAAAATGGAAATTCATCCCTGGTCTGGCACCTATGTCTCTAATGGACACAGTTAAACTGTAAATGGTTCATCTCCTAGGCCCATGCTTACACATATCAAGGGTATCAGAATTTGTCAGAGATTTGGGATGCATTGCTAGGCTTAAAATGTTCCTTGTGGTCATCAGCCTAGTAAACACCTATGAACCTATAATAACCGAAAACCAATATTTTGATCATGGCATTCATTATTTTCCTAGATAAATGACATAGCATTCTTAATTTGCTGTGCATAAAGGGATAAACAAACTCTACAACAGAAGAAAAAAACTGTTGCAAAAAAGAGTAAAATCCCATGATTGGAGGAATTCCCTGGTTAGCCTCAGTAAGAAGCTGAGAACCCTCATAAAATCCTTCAAAGCTAATTATGAAAACAAAATCACCACTGATTCTAAAGACAGCTACAAAGCATTCTATAACTATGTCAAGAATCTCAATTGTAACACTCAGATCTACTCTGAGTTACAGCACAATGGCACTAAATATACAGAACCAACTGATACTGCCATCATCCTGGCAGATAGGTTCTGTGCTAACTTTACCCCCCTCTCACCCCCTAAAGGGCCCATCTCTATACTGGAAGAATGCAAATTTCCTGTAATCATGTCTGCACAGATAAAAATCACACTCTCCAAAGTCAAGAACACAGCATCCATGGGACCTGACAACATCCCAGGCTGCATTCTACATGAACTACAGAATGAAGTGGCACCCCACCTAAGTACCATGTTCAATCATAGCCTCACTTCAGGCTTTGTGCCCACTGAATGGCGCACAGCGATGGTTATCCAACTCCAGAAAGGGGAAGCCACCACGTACCCTGGGAACTACCGCCCAATTAGCCTGATGAGTCTGGTCTGCAAGGCCATGGAACGTACCATCATGGAACTTATAAACAAAGACATTGGTAATCTCCAAACTCTGGACCCCACCCAGTTCGGGTTTGTAAAAGGCAGATCATGTCTCCTAAACCTGATAGACTTCCTTGAAGCAGTCAACAAAGCCGTAGACAAGGGTAAGGTGGTTCTCACCGCCTATCTAGATCTTGCCAAGGCTTTTGACACCATCCCCCACTCTGGAATTATAGATAAACTCACTAAACTAGGTATAAATCCCTATGTCACAAAATGGGTTTCTAACTGGCTCACTGACAGAACCCACACTGTAAAAGTAGTAGACTCCAAATCTGACTTCAGATCTGTGACAAGTGGAGTACCACAGGGTTCAGTCCTGAGTCCTCTCCTATTTTGTATCTACTTCTCTGAAGTACAAGCTAACACAGAAGGTCTTTGGCTAATGAAGTTCGCAGATGACTGGAAATTAGGAGCCATAATCAAAACTCCTAATGATGTGGACATCCTACAAAAGGGCCTCACTGAGACAGATGCCTGGTGTCAAAGCCATGGCCTCAAGCTCAATGCCAAAAAGTGCATTGTCATCCCCTTGATAAAAACTCTGTACCCAAGAACTACCACATAGGCGGTAGTCTACTTAACACCAAAAGTATGATAAGAGACCTTGGGACACAGGTGGACACTAGTCTCTCCTTTGATAATCACATCACCACAGTAGTCAGGAAAACCTTCTACATGGCGCACCTCATCACAAAAGATTTCTCATCCATGAAAAAAGTGGTCATTGTTCCCCTCTACTCATCACTCATTAGACCCATTATAGAGTACAGCGCCCCTTTTGGTATGTACCTCACAAGACAGCTACAACAACTGGAAAGGCTGCAGAAATACCTCACAAAGAGGATTACCAGCCTCAAACAGATGCCCTATGCAGACCGCCTCAAAAAACTCCAGCTTTACTCCATTGCATATCGCCTTCTCAGAGGCAATTTCTGCCTAACATACAAAGCTATGTCAAACTCAGAGCTGTTGAACATGTTCCACTTAAAGAAATCCCAATCCCTCCGAGCTACACGCTCTGGGGTCCTAAACCTTGTCACCACAATAAACAGAACATGCTGGAGGGATAGATTCCTGTCCCAGAGACTTCCCATACTCTGGAACAAACTACCTATCTATATCAAACAAAGCTCCTCATTAGCACTCCTCAAGAAAAATCTTGATGATTTGATGGGAAATAGGAAATTCACCCCGGGGATCACTTCTGTGGCTCTGCTCAACAGGGGCACAGGAAAATAATTTTCTTGGGTGGCGAAAGCCAGGGTACCTTTTTGGCTAGGCTTATATAGGCCCTAGGGCAAATAGCCTAGTACCTACCTATGAACCTATGAACCTATGAACATTTCTTTCTTAATGTGTAAAGATAAAATTTATTTTTTTCTTGTGTGCAAATATGTAACTAATGGAAGTGTATGATATGATAATGCACACAGAAAAAAGCTAAATCACGGAGAAAGATGATCTTTTTGAACCTATAATCTAGATGAGTGAAACCCTTCTAAGTGGGAAATTTAAGTTTCCATAATGCTATTAAATTGTATCTCTTAGCAAAAACTCTAAATATCTTCTTTTTCGGATTTTTGTTCCCTGAAGAAAAGTCAGTGTTGAAATCACCTGCCAAAATTACAACATGAGCATTTAAAAATGGCAAACCTCTGTTCAAATGCTGTAAAACGTCTCTGCAATATACAAATGTAGCATAAACAGAACCAAGAATAAATATAAAAAAAATGAAAGTTAAATATTACTAACAAAATTCTGTCATTCACATCTTGGTAAATGTCCAAAAATCACATAATCATTCAGTGTAGAAATAATTGCCACCCATCTGACCTTATTGTCATGAGAGTTTAAAAATACTTTTTTGAAAGCTATAACATTTGAAAACACATTGTGTTTTTACTCAATAACATGTATGTCTTGTAGACAGATTAAATCACTTTTGCAGAAAAAATTATCCCTACAAGAAAAATCCTTATATTCAGTTAAGGCATATTCCAACTAATCTATGGTATTATATTCCTAAAATGCACATGTTTATTATGCATAAATAGTGCCCTGTAATAGATTTTAAATATATATTATTTATAGGTTTCATAGCTAGTTTCAAGGCTTGCATACCAGGAGACCATTGAGGAGTTTAGCCTAAATTCCCAATTGCCACCAAGCACTGTCTTGTTAAGTGTCTGGCTCAAGGTCAGACAGTAAACAAAAGAGGGAATCAAACCTTGTACCATAGGAACTACAGTTCATAGACTTAAAGTTCATGTGCAACTATTTTTTGTACTTGCCTACAGTCTTTATCTTTCTTCGGTGATGACAAGATGGCTTCCTGTTCTGCAAATTCAATTTAGTGGGTATTCTGTTGTTTTATTTTACTGTCATTTCTCACTCACAAACACTGGCTCTCTACTGACTTGCAAGCACAGTACTTTCTGTATTTGTATCAGCACACTTGTCACTTTGATGATGCAAAGTTGGATCTTTCCTGTGCTAGTAGGTTGAGTCTCTTTCCTCTGTTTTTTTTTTGTAAATAAATATCATTTCAGTGCTGCACACGGGCTGAGTGCACTATGCTTGTTTATTAATGGAACAGGTTTTGTATCAGCATATATTTTACAGGCAAACTGAATTATAAACCTTTGAAACTCTAATATCTAGCATTAGTGTCCTACTTTAATCCTTGGTGATTTACTAGAAAATTAAATGTTCTATGAGGGATGAACAGGATTAAAATTTGAGATAAAATCAGGAGCATGCTACAAAAATCATGGACAGATGATATAGCAATAACCCACGCCTGGGTGTGGGTAATGCTGGATTTACCCATGGTTGGCGTGGTTTGGTCCCGAGGGCGAAGCCCAAGGGACCAAACAAAGCCAACCGTGGGTAAATACAGCATTACCCACACCCAGAAGTGGGTTATTGCTATTATACCATGACATTATTTAAGAAAAGAAACTATTACTTTTCTTAAGTAATGGCATAGTATAATGCCTGTTTACTGCCCTTCCGCAGATGTCTGGCATCCGCGGCAGTTCTGATGTACTGCGCGCCTGCGCAGTACATCAGAGCTGTGGGCAAAAGCAACGGAGAAAGCAAGATCTCCGTTAATTTTTTTTTTACTGTTTCGCTATGTTAAATGGGTTTAACATAGTGAGACAGCTTTAAAATAAGCAACAGAGATGTCCGTTGCTTATTTTAAAACTGTCTCGCTATGTTAAACCCATTTAACATGGCGAAACAGTAAAAAAAGCAACGGAGATCTTGCTTTCACCGTTGCTTTTTTTTTAAAATCTGTCTTGCTATGTTAAATGGGTTTAGCATAGCGAGACAGCTTTAAAATAAGCAACGGAGATCTCCGTTGCTTATTTTAAAGCTGTCTCGCTATGTTAAACCCATTTAACATAGCGAGACAGTGTTTTAAAAGTAGAGTTATACTAATGGAAAAAAGTCCGGGCGACCGGACCTTTTTCCATTAATATAACTCGATTTATAATGTGCACGTTGGCCAATCAGCGTGCACGTTTTGGGGGGGTCATGGTATAATAGGTAATATTCAGTGATACTGAACAAAATCAGAGACAAGAGCTATGGACTTAATGTTGCATGTGATGTGATTAACAGTGAAACAGCAGCAGCCTTCACATTTGTTTCCATATAACACAAATGCATAATGCATGGGGGTTTGAAGACCAGATTAACCAACAAAGTGTAAGTATCCTTAAAATTGAAAATTAGACATACAAGTAAAAGTTACCCATTATGAAAATCTTCCATCTATACACCTTTATCACTATTTGCTGACTAGGTAATGGACTCTGCTGACCCCAATATGATGTCATTACATTAGCAAGGAAGCAGAACATCCTGCAGATTAATCAATGAGGGTGAAACATGTTATGGGTATGAAGGACATTTTTTTGGAAGAGATCTTCCTTAAAAAGAAAAATGAGGATGCAAACAACTGACAGAAAGACACCCAAGGCAAGCAACTTCTGAGGAAATGCATTTTCAGAACAGATAGGCTACTGTGATTTTATCAGTTTTTCCATGATCTTTAACTCTCTGTACAACTGCCAGACTAAGCTATAATCCCTCTGTATAACTATTTACTAGCAATATACTGCACAATTATCCTAATCTGCAAATTTGTAGCACCAGACTGCATATATGGTACATAACCATTTACTAGTCTTTTATGGCACAGTAACATACAAACAATTATGATGAGTCTCCAATCATAAACCACTCATTTTATGTTCAAGAAATAAGAGTGAAGAGAGATGAAGCTTGACATCCATTTTGAGAACAACTAATCAGAGAAATGTGATAATTCTTTGTAGCACATAGAGGATAAGCTACTCCAATGTACTTTGAGTTAAAGTGAAAAAAAGAGTAGGAGTGTGAAGTATATAGCAACTTTTAAAGCCATAATACACTTAACACTGCACACAGAAAGCTGCCAGAAGCTAGAATATATTTGATGTTTCTCTGATTGTCCAGCAGCTTTAAAAGCCATTAGATACTTCACTCCATCACATTTTTGTGTGTGGCACCATGAAGTGTATTACAACTTTTAAAGCTGTTACAGCAGTGAAAGACTAGAGCATAGCAACCTGAAAAATGAACAAAATAACAAAACTTGTTATACACTTCTCAGATGTCACAGAAGTGCATAACAAGATTAGTTATTTTCCAATTTCAGTTTATAATTAGCACCCTCCATTTACTACATGCATGTTCTGTCAGTCTGAGTGCAGCTGAATGTTATTGTCAAACACTAGAATTTAATGTTGCTTTTTTGTGAATCATAGTGAGATGATTAAGTTTAAGATTCAAAGACTCAAAGAAAACTGCATTCATAAAGCTAATGTTAAACCAAACAGAAAAGAAAGGTGAGTTTAACTATTTTCAAATCAAAAGTTTGAAAAATGACTGCAAAAGACTGTCAAATACACCATGCCAGTGATGGCAAGCTTGTGCAGCTTGTCTGCTGATTTGTTAGGGTCTATATTATAACATCAAACTTGTATAAGTTCGAACGTTATAATATCGCACCCAAAAGTCTGAAATCCAAAAACAGCGAAGCCATGGCACACCGATTTTGTTTCCCAGGGAAAAAAAAATCAGTGGGCTGTTTTGAGGGCTTTGCTATTTCCTCTACTGTGGTGCAATCTTGGAGTTGGTATATTTAAGTAGGGGTGCCCCCCATATTGAGGGGTGTGGGGTGAAGCCCCCCACTTTAGTTTAAGTTTAAGGTTTAATTTTTTTTTTTGTCATAGAACAGTGATTTTTTTTCCCTGAGAAAAACATCACTGTTCTGTGTTTTCGTTATTATTGGGTTTCGGAGTTTACGGTTCAATATTACAACATTCGAACTTCTGTTAGTTCGACATTGAGTTATAGACCCTTATTTGAGAAGTTCTAGAATATATTTCATATTTCTCATTACAACATAGTATCTATGTACATAGTGTATATAGTTTATAGTATGGGTTATTGTGGGGATGATTACAGGTTGGGGGATATAAATACCTTTTTTATGTATTTCCTTTCTTAAGTATTTTTGCACTCTATGTTCTTAAATATGTATTTTTTTCTTTTTTAGTTGGTGGTTGTTCTCTGTGCAGATGTTGTAAATATTTCTAATTTTTTTTCATATACAAAATCTTCTCAATAAAATGCTTGTTTGCTTGTTAGTTTTATGGTATGATGAAGCACCCATGTTGGCATAAAAGTGCTTACCTTTCTTTATAAATTAAAAAAAAAATTCTAATTTTACTTCAGCCGTGTTAACTGGACTACTTTTCTTTTATGTTGTCTTACTTTGTTGTGGTGCCAGTTTTTATCTGGATTAGCTATATATATATATATATATATATATATATATATATATATATATATATTTTTTTTTTTTTTTTTTTTCGTCCTGTTTTTATTCATGTTGGTACAAATGATCTCATCCACACAGACTCCCTGACTGTTATCCATGAACTTACAGCCCTCTTAGATAGTATACCTGTACAGCTATCAGAACATATTTTTCACAAATCACATATAAAAAGGAGAGTCATGTCACCGTGAATAAAAATATTTTTTTGAGGAAATACCCACCTAAAAGTCCTATCTTAAAAATAAGGAATGTGTATCGCATCCAAGCCTGATTTTGGGAACTTGTGCACTCAGACAGGATGGCATCCATTTGTCAAGATCAAGAGAGAGAATTTTTCAGCAGGTATTTTGCAATATTTGACAAACAGAAGGCAGGAGTTTTGCCAGGTCAAAACTTTAACAGTTCACAGATAGCATCATTTGATGCATCCCTGATGGTTGTTAATGCTAGGAGTATTAATAATAAAGTTTTTATTGTTAAGTTTACTATTTATTTATTTATTTATTTATTTAACATTTGTTTACTGGGATGATCTGGCTGGACAACAGTGTCCATTTGCAGTGGAGGCCTGAGGAGAAATGCTCCAGCAAAGTACATTTTTACAAATACACGTCTAGTACAACAAAGAAAAAGTTTACTATACAGCTTATATGTATCTACTTATAGTCTAGCAGAGATCAGTCAAGCAATTTATATACATATGAGATTAATCAACAAAAATATATACTTGAGAGATGAGATTAACACATAAATAAAGTACAAATACTGTACAGGATGTCTTAGATTTTCTTAAGCCTCTACAGTACATTTAGTATGTCATCTGACAGAATATAGTTTACAGCTGTGAGGACAACAAGAGGATATAGGTAAGGGAGGAGGAGGTTACAGGAGTTATAGAGTAGATAGAAGTGTAGTTAGAGGTTATATCTGAGTGAGGAAGACAAGGGGACATAGGTAAGGGAGGAGGAGGTTACAGGAATTACAGAGTGGATAGAAGTGTAGTTAGAGGTTATATGGGAGTGAGGGAGACAAGGGAATATAGGTAAGGGAGGAGGAGGTTACAGGAGTTATAGAGTGGATAGAAGTGTAGTTAGAGGTTATATCTGAGTGAGGAAGACAAGGGGATATAGGTAAGGGAGGAGGAGGGTACAGGAGTTATAGAGTAGATAGAAGTGTAGTTAGAGGTTATATCTGGGTGAGGAAGACTAGGGGATATAGGTAAGGGAGGAGGAGGGTACAGGAGTTATAGAGTAGATAGAAGTGTAGTTAGAGGTTATATCTGGGTGAAGAAGACACGGGGATACAGGTAAGGGAGGAGGAGGGTACAGGAGTTATAGAGTGGATAGAAGTGTAGTTAGAGGTTATATCTGAGTGAGAAAGACAAGGGGATATAGGTAAGGGAGGAGGAGGGTACAGGAGTTATAGAGTAGATAGAAGTGTAGTTAGAGGTTATATCTGGTTGAGGAAGTCAAGGGGATACAGGTAAGGGAGGAGGAGGGTACAGGAGTTATAGAGTGAACAGAAGTGTAGTTAGAGGTTATATCTGGTTGAGGAAGTCAAGGGGATATAGGTAAGGGAGGAGGAGGGTACAGGAGTTATAGAGTGAACAGAAGTGTAGTTAGAGGTTATATCTGGGTGAGGAAGACAAGGGGATATAGGTAAGGGAGGAGGAGGGTACAGGAGTTATAGAGTGAACAGAAGTGTAGTTAGAGGTTATATCTGAGTAAGGAAGACAAGGGGATATAGGTAAGGGAGGAGGAGGTTACAGGAGTTGTAGAGTGGATAAAAGTGTAGTTAGAGGTTATATCTGAGTGAGGGAGACAAGGGGGTATAGGTAAGGGAGAAGGAGGTTACAGGAGTTACAGAGTGAATAGAAGTGTAGTTAGAGTTTATATCTGAGTGAGGAAGACTAGGGGATATAGGTAAGGGAGGAGGAGGTTACAGGAGTTATAGAGTGGATAGAAGTGTAGTTAGAGGTTATATCTGAGTGAGGGAATGTTATCCAGGGTTAGCATGTGAGCAGAGGCAGGTAGATGTTAGGTGATCTTTTAGTAGTTTTTTAAACTTGGTGGTGCTGGAGGTGGATCTAATATTGATGGGTAGGGGTTCCAGATTTTGGTGATACTGTTTGAGTATAGCGAGTCGGCAGCATTACTGCCACTTTTACTGATGTTTACTAGATTTTTGTTACTGGAGTGCAGGGTCCAGTTATTGGAATAGTGAGTAAGTAGGACTTTGAGAGCAGGTGATTTTTTAGGTTGGTTGAGTATTTGGTGGGCCATGGAGAGCTGGTTAAAAATTAGTAGGTTGGGTAATTCTAGCCATGAGAGTTCTTTGAGAGTGTGACAGTGACGGGATCGGTAACTGGGATCTGCAGCAAACTTTGCTATTTTATTATAGCAGATATCTAGTTTGTTTATGCAAGTTTTCTTGAGGTTAGTAAGGATGGGAGATGCATATAGCAGTGTGGAGAGAAGGTGAGTTCTGGCAATGGAGAATTTCAGTTTCTTTGTAAGGAAAGGTTTGTTGTTGTACAGGCTACCCATGTTTTGTGGATGTTTTTGATTGTTTGATTTATGTGGAGATCAAAGTTCATGTTTTGGTCTATTACTACTCCCAGGACTTTGGTGTGGGAGACTAGCATAATGATGGTATTGCTTGCTGAGGTGATTTTGATTACCGAAGATGGGTCTGGGGATCTTGCATGGTGAAACAGGATGAGTTTTGTTTTGTTGGGATTGAGTATTAACTGGGCATTGGTTAGCCAGGTTTCTACTTTATGTTCCCACAAGATTGATGTTGTTATTGTTTGTGAAACAACAATGACTGGAATCCAGTTCTGCAAGTGCATAAATATTTTTACTGTAACAAACATTCTAACAAAAAATCAGGAGGAGGTGTTATGATAGGGATTAGCTATAGTTATAAGACCTGTGATTATTACATGTTCAGTAATTAACACCACAACTATAAATTGTGTAACTGTGACAATAAAAACAGCCCTGGAATAGACCACCAAAGTCAAGTGCTGATGACCTAGAGGAAGTCGTACATTTTTTTGCATGAAACACAAGGGGAAAAAATAATATTAGCTGGGGACTTACCAGAAACAGACTGGAATAATACTGATTCAACAACATTTGTAAGGGAATTATTCACAACGTATGTTTAGGAAAAACAATTGTTTCAGACTGTAAAAAAGCATACCAGGGAATGGAACATACTAGACACTGTGTTCCTAAAGAAATCAACATTACTTCATGTCAAGTTTTACCACTGTTGATATGCAGTGATCATGGGGTTATAAAGGTTCATTTGTTGTTATATAATTCTGCCAAACTAAAATCTAAACCAATGCCCAGAAGATTAATAACATATCATATGGAAGCAAAAAAGTCACTGTATAAAACTAATTGGTGTGAGGTATTCTTGACAGAAAAATTGTTTGAATACAAAAAAATCAAAAAATGTTTAACATCAGGATCAAGACACACAACATCAGAAGGATATATTTCCATAAGAACAAGGTACTTGATTAAGATGAGAAACAAAAATATTAGAAATGGAAAAAAGGTTGAACTACAACTTTGAAAACTGAAATAAACAAGCTGGACATGCAGATTAAGCATAGAGTAATACAAGATATAGAAAAAGTTGAGGAAAATGTATATAAAGATATTGAGCATAACAGAAAGACATTTTATAGATACATAGGATGTGGAAGGAGTAAAGACATACAAATTAATAAGCTGTGTGTAGATTCTAAAATGTATTCTCAGACACAGCAGATTATAAATATATATACAAAATATTATGCAAAAATTGGCTCCACAAAGGGGGTGGTGAGTTGTCTTAGTGACATCCAGGTAACCTCAGATACTGAAATCAAATTAGATTATATTGAAAACTAACTATGCAAACTAGATCCAAACAAAGTACAGAGAGGAGACAGAATTAGTATTAATAACCTGAGAACATTTTACCAAAAACTTACAGTACCATTATATCTATTATTTACTAAGTCATATAAATATGAGGAGATTCCTCAAGGTTGGAGACATGCACTTGTTAAACCTGTCTTTAAGGGAAAGAGGAGTAGGACAAACCCAGAGTCATACAGACCCTTAAGTCTACTTTCGTCTTGTAGAAAAATAATGGAAAAAGTAATATTGGATAAGTTATTGTGAGAACTGGAAAGTTGGGACTTGAAGCTATATATATCAACATGCATATTTTGAAAATAGATCCATTACCACCTGTAACATGATATTCTATAACTTTATAATAACAACAATAAATGAAAAAATGTGCTGTGATGTAATTTATATGGCTTAAACTTCAGCATTTGATAGGGTCATACACAAAACAGTGATAAATAAATTAGAACAACTAGGTACTGGTGTACTCCTGATAAGATGGATAGCTGCATACTTTACAAATAAGACATGGCAAGTATCATAGAGCAATTGGACAGGTGAAATTCTTGGTTACAATCAGGGTGTCCCAGAGGACTCTGTCTTAATCCTATACTTGTTTAGATTGTATCTTTCAGATCTATCTTTTTTCATTTGAGGTGTTGAACAGTCTGCATGCAGATTACTTAAAACTGGGTAAACTGATTGCATGTGTTACAGACAGGCATGTCTGCAAACAAACTTGACTAAATTGACCATTTGGGCACAGGAGAATAATACGCTGGCAAATACATCAAAAACTAAGCATATGAGATTTGAAAGGTGAATATTTAATACAGCACACAGTGATTGAAACTGTAGACTCATTTAAGGACCTGGGTATATGGGTAGATGCAGCACTGAGTTTTTCAGATCATATCAACCAATCGGTTACTGATAGCTGTAGAACTATAGGCTCTATACAAAGATTTAAAAAATCTAGGAAATTAGAAATTATGAAGTCATTGTTTGTTAGTTACATTAGACCCAAACTTGAGTACGAAATAACAATATGGAAATCTCATAAGAAAACAAGCAACAGTAAACTGGAAAGAGTACAGTGGAAATATACCAAGGGCATCCACGGATGTGAAAATTTAAGTCACAAAGACAAAAATATCTGAACTTGTACAGTGTCTCATATAGATATTTAAGAGGAGACCTTATTCAGTTATATAGGGTACTTAGAGACAACTGTCTCTGGGAAAGTTTGGGGTTATCAAAAAGTAGTAAAGAATCATCAGACAACCCATGTGGATGATTCTTTTTTTTTTTCAATAATCATTTTTATTGTTTTGCCAAACCATTATACATTTCACACACTATTTACATTATGTACAATATTGCTTCCAATGTTTTAGTTCCATTTTGAATTTCCCTATAATACATTAAGAATAAATATCATTTTAACCAAGTACAGGAAATTAAAATCACAAAAAATTAAACATAAAAGCATCTACAATAGACAATTGTAAACCAACTCAAGCCAATAATTTGTATTATTTCTACATTTTCTATCTAATCCAAGAATGTGTTGGTACACATACAGAATGTCCTGACGGAAAGTGGATAGGACCCGCTACGCCAAAATAATATTAAAGATTTGTTCCCAAATCCATGTGGATGATTCTATAGGAATGAGAATTGTACTAAGTGGTTCTCTGGACCAGCAGCTGATGTATGGAATTGACTACTAAATTACATTAAAGCAAGTACTAGTTTAGGTATTTTGAAGAACAGCCTCGATACTTATTATGGGAACAACTGTTTTGGTATATTGGCAGGCTAGAAGGACGTTAATGTCCATGCCTGAAATATGTGTATGTATGTATGTACGTAATACATTCCATTGAAGTTTTGATAATAAAACCTTAAGTACAACTTGTTCCTGCAAAATGTCAGAAAAATATTGCTACAATCCCCCCCCCCCCAAAAAAAATATCATAATTTCAGTGTAACTGTTCTGCAAGTAGACACATCAGACAATGCATGTTTTGTTAAAGTGTCAGTTTATCAAATAGTGTAACTGTGCAGGGAAAGTCCTTTTTATCCCAAAATGTATTAGCCTCATAGTTTATTATATAATGGAGGAGGTTCAGTGAATATTCTGTTATACACATAAGTAGACCAACCAAATTTTTAGGCACAGTTTATTCTTAGGATTGTGCTTATGAAGTGATGCAATTTATGCTAAAGTCTACCAAGCAATTGCAGAAATTCATTGCTGACAAATGTCTGAATAACAGTTTCACACACTACATTATCCTCTTTCGGTTTCAAAAATATAACTGCATTTTATCAGAGCAGAAGGGTATTATTTGAGTCCTATGCTATGCATTTCATATATCTCTGTTTTAGTTGCATTTTCACTCTATAATATTACAACTTTGCATTAAATAATCATATACTGGCGTGACTTTATAATCCTGTATGATGGTCAGACCTCTGGCTTTGAATCACGTCTCTAGCACTTCAGACTAACAACTCAGTATTATATTGGTTCATAGGTTCATAGGTTAGTACTAGGCTAATTGCTGTTGACAGCCTAGGCAATTTTCCCATCTGGTGTTTGAATTAACTTATCGCAGTTGGTGTTTAGATTAACCTTACCCATGCCAAGATCTGTATTTAAATTACCCTTAGTGATAATAACTTGGATCATACCATACATATTTAGAGGGGGCCCCACAAGTGAGATAAAGCATTTAGGAGCTGCCTGTATCCATTAGCAGTACAGGGGGCAGCCTCGGGACAAATGTCCTATTTCCCATCCATAGATTCAAGTTGTGTTTGAATATGGACAGGGATGATCTTTATTTTATGTGGTTGGAGAGTCTGTTCCAGTGCAGTGGTATCCTCTGTGAGATATACCTGTTCCTCCAAACTGCTCAGTTCATGTTGTAAAAAATGTTTAGATCCCTGGACTTAGTATTTCTGATGCCACTTGACTTGCTGATGTGTAGTAGGTTCATAAGTAGTGGGTCAGAGAATGCCTTGCATACCACTCGCAGGTTACCTCTTAGCAGTCTACAAGAGACTGAATATAGTGACAGGGCTTTGAGGCAGTCTATGCGTGGCAAAATGTTTAAGCCTTGTGGCAAAATGTTTAAGCCTTGTATCCTTTTTATGAAGTATCTCTGTGGGAAATCCAGTTGTTGAATGTCTCTACTCAGATACATGCCAAAGGGAGAGCTATACTCAATGATTGGCCTTAAGAGGGCTGAGTAGAGGGGATCAATGACGTCCCTGGACCTAGAAGCAATCCCTATATTTATGAGCTTTGTAATACAGAAGGATTTCTTTACCACAGTAGACACATGTTGTTCAAAGCTTAGGTCACTGCACACATAAGTCATCAAATTCTGAACAACTGGTCAACTCTTATGTGCCTATTACCCATTTAGTAATTCCCCAGAGTAAACTCCTTCCCAATGGATACAATAATGCATTTTTTGGCATTTAGCTTTAGTCCATTATTCTGGCACCAGTTATTTGTTAGAGACAAGCCTTACTGCAGGATGCTTAAGTCTTTTAGGGATTTGATAATTTATCCTGGTTTGCAGTCATTAGCCAGCCAGACACCTTTGGTACTGGCTTTTGCATCAGGGAAGTAGATGCCAAAATGAGAGTTCACAGCTGTGAGCCCTGTGAGACTACACTGGTGACTGATCTGTTTGTGGAGATAGCTTTCTCTATTTTGATCACCTGCATTCTATCTGTGAGCCATTTGTAGATCTAGTGGGTGATGCAGAGGTTCCTAGTTTATTTAGCCTTTCTGCTGTGCTTGAGGCGGAAATATGTCAAAAGCTTTGGCCAGGTTGAGGTAAAGTGTATGACCATTTTAACTTCATTCATTGTTTTGGTGGCTTTTTCAAAAGAGTTCTCCAGGTTGAGTAAACATGATCTGCCTTTGACAAATCCAAACTGAAATAGGCCCAGTGTTTGGAGGTTCCTTATACCCTTACTAATTAATTCCATGACAGGTATTTAAACAGCTTTGGCTATGAGGCCAGTCAGACTTATGGGTCTATAACTGTGTGGATCTGTGGAAAGTCCTCCCTTGTGCAGGGCGGTGACTGTTGTTGCTCTTCATTCACTAGGCACAAAACCTGTATGGATGCTAAGGTTTAACAGTGCTGCTAGGAGTCTCTATCTCATGCTTCACACTATTCAGGATCCAGGGATATTATCAGGACCCATCTGTATAATATGTTGTGCCTTTGATGGTGCTTATAGGACTTGGCCTAGTGTGATAGCTTGGGATGTATCCATTTCAGGTATTTCTTGTGAGACAGATGGGGGGTAAAGTTTAACTTGAATTTATCAGCCAGTAAGTTAGCTATATCTTCAGCTTCAGTGAAGTTAACATCATTCACAATCAGTTCAGTGCATTACTGCACTGCATTTCTGAGATTATGAACATAATTAAAAAAGGTCATGTGATTGTCTTTAGCTTGGGTGGCTAGAGTCACCTCAGTTTGGTTTAGGTGGATTTAATTAAGGACCTGAGTCGTTTGTTTAATTTAATGACAAGAGATTTGATTCTAAACTCTGAAAAACATGGAAAGCATGGAAAGCCCTGAAATTAGAGAATTAGTGCTACTCATTTGCTTCTGGTAAGAGAAGGAGCAAAGCATCATTGATTTCTATCTAGGTGTAACTGTGTTGAGACCATCTCTATCTCTTGTAATACACAGGCAGCACCTTTAGTAATCAACTCCAGAACTCTTAAGCACTACTCACCTTTTAGCCCACATTAGCAAGCACCTGAAACTGGATTTTCACTTTCTGATCATTTTTGTAGTCAGCTTGGTTGAAATGGGCATCCAAGACAACTTTATTTATTTAACATTTGTTTACCGGGGAAAGCCCGATTTGGAATGAAGCCAATTTTCAGTGGAAGCCCGGTGAGAAACACTCCAGATGCATGTCTTTGTAACATGGAAAGAAACCAGAGCACCCAGAAGAAACCTACACAGACACAGGGAGACATGCAGACTCCGCACAGAAGGCACCCCAGCCAAGAATCGAACTGGAGAACCTCTTGCTGTGAGGTGACAACGCTACCACTGCATCACTACTCTGTCCAAACTTGCAATCGTCTCGTGTTTACTGACAACCACCTATTATACAAACAAACTGACACAATGTGTGAGAGATGTAGTTATATAATGTTATTGCTAGTAAAGCTCTCAAATGAACCCATGACAAATATCATTCAGGCTGTCAATGCCACACAACACCACATTAAACTAATCACATACAGCTCAGGCCAAACACATAGACCCACATATGATGAGGCCTTAAAAGTAATCTACCTAAACCACAAAGGGGTCCTAAATGTAACCTAAGAAACAAGTACCCTCAGCAAACTCCCAAACACACAATTTAGGCAGCATCCATCATGGAACAAACCTCTAAAAGTCATACTGACTCAAATAGGTTCAGTTCATAACTTAGTATTAGGCTAACTGCCCTTGCAGGTCATTTCAAGCCTAGCCAATTATCCCATGTGAGAATCAAACCCTGCATCTTGTGTTGGTAAGGTCAACACCTTAACCATTATGCCAGCTTCCCTCCCATTAAAGCCAGCTCCATATACATTCCAATATCCTACTCATAGGTGACATAGTAAGGAACACTGATGCACCACTTACCAGGCTGTTCTAGAAAAGGGTCATGGTCAGTTGCCTGCCAGGTGCCAGGATTTTCCAAACCACACATACATTCAAGTCTTTGCAACACAAGTACACATATGACACAGCCATAGTACACGTGGGTCATGGGTGTAAATGACTTGAGACATACCTCCCTGGACTTATATGAAGATGGACATGATGGAACTCTTATGTATGCAACAGGTATGAACCTAGCCTAGAGCAGCATTTGACTATTATCAAGAATGATGCCGCAATACAAACAAAAGATTATTGACTTCATCAACTGGCTTAGCTTCTCTGTCATTCTGTGAGGGTACAATATATGTCAGCCTTAGATGAGAGAGTCGATAGTTCTAACTGCTACGCTAGGGATTGCCTGCACCTGTCTCCTCAAGACTTTTGTATATAGACTGAATCCTTATCAATCCCATAGTGCCTTTTTTAGGCAATGTCAGTCTTCTAAAGTTTCCAACATAACAAAACAGAATCTGGAAACAAACATAAAGGTATTTCTGCTCAATATTGGAATCTTTACCAGAAATCTTCACTCCCTATAAGCACTCCTTACCCAGGAAAACATTGATGTTTGCATCATCACAGAGACCTGGTTCAAGGGTATTGAGATCACTTCATCAGTGCAGGACTTCAATGCCTACCACACGTTCAAGCCCATCCCTTTAGGCAAAAGTACTAAAAATGGCAGTCTACATGTTATTAAAATGCCTTTCATCTCCAGACACATTAGGCAAGATAATGACCTGGAACTCCTCAACTTTCAACTTATCATTAACAAAACCCATTATCATATCATAGCTAACTATAGGACCCCTTCTGTGTAACCCTCAGGTCTATATCACTTCCACAAAAACACAATTGCTCAAGCACCTATCCATCAACCCCAATACAGCGAATGGTCCTTACATCAAACTTATACATCAGCGAACCTTTTCCCAGGGCAAAGAGTTAGCTGCCCAATATGCCAAGCAATACATACACTGCAGTATATCGACCCACCAAAGTGGGGGGCTATGCCCCCACACCCCCTTACTTAAATATACCAACTCCAAGATTGCACTACAGTGTGGAAAAAGGCAATTTCCAGATGTTGGACAGCTAACTCTTTGCTCTGGGAAAAACATTCGCTGATGTGACTGTTTGATAAACAGCTGTTTGCTGTATTGGGGTCTTTGAATAGGTGTTCGAGTACCTGTGTTTTCATGGAAGTGATATAGACCTGTAATCCTCATGCCCATACCTTCTACCTACCTAACCAATATGGAGCCATTACGCATTAAGGCAAACACCATAATACTAGGAGACTTCAGCTACCCCTCTGTTAACTAGAAGACTTGTACATTCTGCAGTGTATAAACCCCGAAATTTCTGGACTTCATCAATATAAACTCTCTGGAGCAGTTAGTTCACACCCCAACCAAAGGCAATAAAATTCTAGACTCAGTCCTATCCAATATGGAACAGCTTTGCTCCCCACCAATTGTAACTTCCTTCCAGATCAAATTGGACCACAGATCAGCCACATTCACCTTAAGACTGAAGCCAGAAGCATTTTCCAGTACCTCAGTATGCAGAGATTATGCCAAGGTTAAGCTGCTAAAACTGAGTGATTGCCTGACAAAATTCAAAAGCCCCTTCCATTTTGAGAAACTCACTGCATTTGTGGAATCCTTTACCACAAAATTCTATACAACATATAAATAACTGCATAAATGCATATCCCCCCTCAAAAGTAAATACAACACCAACTTTAAAAATAAAAGCCTATGGTGAAATCCTAATATCAACAGGCTCTATAATAAAAGAAAAAAAGCCATTGCACGCAAAACTGAATTTAGCTCTCAAGATGCCAGTAACACTCTTGCCCTGATCAAATCAACTAAAGTCAGATATGAGGTAAAAAAAAACAGCCATCCAAGCAAAGGATAACCACAAAGCTTTTTTTTAACTATGTTAGAAATCTCAGAAACTATTTCCAGTACTGCAGACAGCTAATAGTAAGGGATATTACATACTCAGACCCAGGGGACATAGACAATCTAGTAGCAGACATATTTATTTCAAACTTCACCCCTTCTACCCTCCTATACTCCTAGATCACATACCTGCATCTATACCCCCAAATCCCCCAAGAACAAGTCATCAAGGTGTTATCCAACACCAAAAACACTATTGCTATGGGGCTGAATAACATACAAGGCAGTCTACTTGTCAGTCTGAAACATGATTTATCAGACCATCTGCAGAAGTTATCTAATACCAGCCTCCAAACAGGCTTCATGCCAAAGGAATGGAGGACAGCAACAATCACTCCTTGGCACAAAGGTGCAGAATCAACAAAGCCTTGTAATTATAGACCCATAAGCCTAACAAGCCTCATCTATAAAGCTATGAAAAGGATAATTATGAAATTAATAAATAAGGACATAAGTAACCTACAAACTCTCTACCCAAACCACTTCAGACTCATCAAGGGCAGATCCTGCTTACTTAACCCGGTCAACTTCTTTGAGAAGGTTACTGAAGCAATGGATGAAAGCAAATCAGTACACACAGCATATCTAGAGTTCACAAAGGCATTCCACACCAGCCCACACTCAGGTATCATAGATAAACTCTCCCAGCTAAATGTACATCCCTGTGTAGCTGACCGGATAGCAAATTGGCTCTCAAACAGAGCCCATGAAAATAAAGTTGGTAGCTCTTCCAAAAGACCTGTCACTAGCAATGTACCCCAAGTTTCAGTCCTTAGGCCACTCCTGTTTGGCATTTACTTCTTGAAGGTCAAAATAAGTTTTAAGGGTTCATGGCTGACCAAGTTTGCAGATGACTGTACACTTGGTGTCATCATAAACTCTCTATAAAACACCAAAAATCTTCCAAGATGGTCTTTCCCAGATAAATAGCTGGTGTCAAGAGGTAAATGCCAAGACATGTATAGTTGTATCCTTTGGCAAATATGACTTCCCTTGTAACTATCATATTGACAGTATACCCCTGAAAGTAAATTGAATAGTAAGGAATCTGGGAACATATGTCAATCATGAACTACTCTTTGATCACTATGTCTCCAATATTGTAAGGAGGTCCTTCTTCCTTCTTTTCTCAGCTTATATCTAAAGATACAGCATCCAGGCCCATGGATGTAATCATTCCAATGTACTCAGTTCTTTTCAGGTTGATCATTGAATATAATGCCCCATTCAGTATTTACCTGTCTCGACACGTTTCAACTGTAGTTACCACAAAACTTTCTCATTAAAAAAAATCAAGGGCCTGAATTACAAAAACTATGCAGACCATCTCAAATCCTTAGCCATCTTCTAGGTATCATACATGTTACAAAGGGGCAACCTTTGTCATTTGTATACAGCTGCAGCAGACTGTATCCTGTCAGACTTATTATATTTTCACAAGTCCAATACTAGCATGAACATCCGCTCAAGGGATGTCAATCTCTTTTCCAACATAAATAAAAAATGTTACAGGGATAGGTATATATCAGAGATAATACTTCTATGAAACTCTCTACCACTCCACATAAAACAAAGTACTTTTTTTACTCTAGTCAAATACAATTTGGATGAATGCATGGGAAGCCACTAACTCATTCCTAGATTAGCAACTGTGTCCCTCATGGATAGATGTAACATGGAAATGTCCCAGCATATACTTGATCAGCCTATCTCTGGGTTATTAGCATGCAAAATATAGGGGATAAAAACTACCATGGAATGTAAGGCTAAACTTCTTAAGATCCCCACAAATCAATAGCCTAGTAAGTACTTATGAACCTATGAACTATAATATTATCACGGACACTGGCTCTGAAAGCAGCTAATAATGCCTGTTGTTCAGTTATAGCTGTTGCAGTTGCTTACATATTACCAAAGGTCTAGTCCATGTTCACTGAAGGTTCCTTTTATTCAGAGTGTATGAACCCCACAATGCATAGCACTGGCTTTAACATCTCTGAACATTCCCACCATGTTTCTTGTCATTATTTGCATGTAGACTCTAATCTCAGTGATATTATGCTAGTTCTCCTTTATTGTGTCCCTAAATCACCTCTTCTCTCAGGGCCACTACTCTTTGTATTATCATGCTTAACATTGAGAGTTAAATACTTCTCAATACCCCTCACTACATTGCAAATGTGAATGTCTAACTGAAAAGGAAAAGCCTACTTGCTGGTGGAGATTCAGGGTATTTTTACATACTCAGTAATCTTAACTCATAACAGATAAAAATGCTATTGTATCTCTGAACCTGGCTCTTATGGACTTCATCCATGGTTCACCACTCTGTGTAAAGAATATTTAATTCCTCCCATTAAAACACCTGTACAACTTTTGCATCTCCAGAATAATAATGCTCACACACTAAAAATAGCTAGAGTTAGGCCTTGTCCCAAAGCAATCAACCCATCCCAGTCCTCCCAACCCTAGACAAGATTTTGGAAAAAGTCATCTCCAAACAACTAACTTCTCAACTACAATCCTGCATGATAAGTTTAGCAAAGCAACACAGATTCTGAACTGGGCATAGTATCATGAAGTTGATTTTCTCCTTGATAGTTGACATTCTAAGAGAGAAAAAGGCCTTTTTATATATACAGTCTTTGGAGACCTCTCAAAAACTTTTGACTCTGTCATTCACTATCTCCCCCTAGGCTCACTCCACTGAACAACCATAAGTCTACAAGTAGCCTTGTTGTTCAAAGGCTTCTTGTCCAACAGATCGTTTAAGTTACAAATAGGCTCCTACTCCTACCCCATGGCAACTATCACCCAAGAGGTTCCTCAGGGATCCATTCTCACTTATTCTCTTTGGCCACTTTTGTTAACAATCTAACATGTGAAATATAGCCTATAAAATTATTTTATATGCAGATGACATAATTATTTACAGGTCTGTCTCCTCTCCACTCACCATTCAACAGCAACTTGAAACATATGTGTATTCATTAATCTCTTGGTTATACTCACACCATCTAACCTTAAACTGTAAAAAAATAAAGCTTTGGTCTTTGGGCCCCCAAAAGCTGTCAAAGATTAGTCCATCCTGGGACATATACCTCAGTCAAACCACCATCCTAGGAACTGTTCTCCACTACAGTTACATTTGTATCTGCTTAGCTCCCTCCCTTAACACCATAGCCAAGTTACTAAAACCAGACTACTTTTTTGGGCCTGGGAATTCACAAACTTCCTCAGCCTCTCTTGCTAGAGCATCAGTCAGAAAAGGGGGGTCTTACTCCCCCAAATATGAGTATGGCCTCCCGCTGATCTCAACAACCTCAGATAAAAAAATCTATGCATCCTTCAATCAACCTTAAACAATATTTATACGTGTATTACACTCTCTTGATCTCTCCCTCTCTCTTATTTTCTCTCTTTCTCCTTAAATAGTATATCACTGCTTTACCCTCTCTACCTCTCCAAAGCCAAATGGCTTCCCATCCCTCAAAGAAATAGCCTTCTCATAGGCTCTCTTCTCTTCAGACTAATCAATAAACAGTCATTCCCATATTTTTCACTTGGGATCCCAGACAGACTCCAACCAACTTACAACTCAGATTTCTAATCAGCTCCGTAGATTTCTAACCAGCTCTGTAACTCAGCAATTCACCCCCCTTCTTATCCAAACTAAAAAGCACAGATCACACCTTCTCCATACTCACACCAAAAACATGAGAGTCAACATAAAGTCCATCCAAGCATTTAACAACTTCCAGAGAGAACTAAAGCACTATCTGTTCAAGGAGGACCATCACACATGCTTCCAAAATGCCTCCAACACATAAATCTGCTCCCTCCTCCATAAAACCTCCTCTTACTAAATGTGACTTTATATCTCATTCCCTCAGCTTAGCATCTCATATCTTCCCTCCCATCTCCCTCACTTCATTCCTTAACTACACCTATCTTATCCTCACTAAATTCTCCAAATCTGTCTAAAATACACAATTTCTGTGATAGAGCTCTCCTCGTTGAACTTCTCTGATATAATGCTTTATTTATAGCTTGCATGTTATGCCCATACTATGAGTACTTGCACATACTGTCTGTAGTGTATGTGTTTGCCAGACTTGTTTGTGCCTTTTCATTATATTGTTCTCTTTGTTATATACCCTGGGCTGGGCCAGAAAATGGCCCCTAGAGATCAGTGCTCTACCTCAGTCAATAATTAGATAAATAAACAAATAAACCAAAACACAATGTAGAATTACCTTGCCTAATGAGGGTATTAATGTTGTCTAATGTATTTTAAGATGACAAGTTAGACAGCATGGGGATTAATAACATATCTACATTATAGGTAATTTTTCTGTCAGAATATTTATGTTCCAGCACTATGTATATCATCACATTAGACATACAGCAATAGGAGCTGCTGTGGGTCTCAGTTTTGCAAACTGTTTTATACACTGTTGAGAAAGGGACTATAAATCTATTTTTCTTTGATATGTTGTTTATTGCTTTAGCAACATCCATACCTCTTAACCTCTTAGCATAAGAAATCTGGACAAAGCCTGAAATAATTGGGGAGGGGGAACAAATGGCCAAAAATGGGGACAGATTTTAAATATTGCTCTAATCAACTTAGAAAGTTGCTAGAATAACAGGATGCCTGTTATTATACTTTTTCTGAAGGATATGAAGTCTAAAACTCAAATGTATGACATTATTTACTGACTTCAATTCAGTGTGATTTCCCAGAATGCCCAAAATGTTATAAGGAACAGGCCAAAAATATGAGGCAAAAATTGGGACAGTTTACAAAAACCTGGTTACTGGTTTGGTATGGCAGCATCATTTTTATTATTCATCTTGGGCCTATGTAATAGCTTGAGCATTTTAAGGGTTATATTAATGATACAGTTTTTATGTTTAGTTTTAGTGCTGACATATCAGCAATTATATAATGGTGACATTTATTGATTTATTTATTTATTTTATTTTACATTTGTTAACCGGGATAGTCCAACTGGATACATGTTCATTTTCAGTGGAGGCCCGGGGAGAAAAGCTCCAAAGAAACACATATGCAAGACATACAGACAATATATTTTACTTGTTTCTAGTATATTCAACCAGACAATATAGATGAGCACAAATTATTAATTTCTTACAAAGACATATACAATGATCAATATATGTACTAACAATAAAGTATATTAAATATTCTATCTAGTTAAACATCTCTAGTTAGACATAGTTAAACTAATGCATATGCAACTAGATTAGGGGAAAGATTTTGAAGAATTAGTTTCTCTTTTCACCAGAGATTCTATACAGGTGTCTGTGAATCTGTTCCCCTAGTGTCACGTGCCTGAGTCACAAAGTGTCAAGGAACAGAACACTGATTGTTGTTTCCCATAGGAAGTCACTGCCAGTGTGATGACTAAGTGTGGGCTGTCAGAGATTCCTTTCTTTAGGGAGTTTGCTCCCTACTTCATGCTGGTATGACCACAGAGCTGATATATATAAGTACAGTGGGGGAGTGGCTTGACCACCCACATTGAGGGGTGCGAATGCAGAAAAAAACACCTGCAATATGAGTTTTTTGCCTTTTGTATTTCTGGCATTTGGTTGCAGTGTTCTACTTCTTCAGGCTTCATTTAATAGAGGTTTGTCTTTGGAACCCTAAATGACTATTAGGCATTTGCATGAATGGATTTATAAACATATATATTCTGTTAGAAAACAAAAGCTAGATAATGCTCTTTTTAAGCATTCTGCACAATGCAGTGATTTTTTAGTTCGCATCTTGCATATATTACAAGTACAATCCCTAGCACAGGTGAATCGGATAATGTTTCGGATGCCACAGAATATTATTGGATTGCTTTAATGTCTTAGTGTTACTGTGATTAAATGATGTTAATATCATTATATCTGTTTTAAAAATGACACTTTTAAAATATAGATTTCTGAATTGCCTGCCTCAGCTCAGCATTAATTGATGCCATAAAGGTTTGAGTGTGATATATAAGAAGATGAAAAGTTTTCCAGATGAAACAAAATCAAAGTGTTCAATGTTAGATATTGCAATGAAAGCTCTTATCTGTTTTCAGATAAAACATAATAATTATATTTTATTACTATTTTTTTGATCATTTATGCAATCCCACTGATGCTGAGTAGGACTTGATTTGTTTAAATCCTTCCATGCTGCCAGGGACCAAAGTGTGAGAATAAATCAGGGTGACTAGATTAACCATGGTGCAGAGAGTCTGAACGGTCAGTAAACATCTTTACTTTTCTAAGGGAAAGGAATGAGTGGGCACAGGTACCAGGCTGCCCCTAAGAGAGGCCAGCCACAGCTTGCTAGGTTTCAGTATCAGATTAGTGAGAGGATTCAGTAAATATCCAGATATTGTTGCACAGTTCAGCTTCTAATGGGTTACAATAATCATGAAAAAAAAAAAAGAAAATGCTGTATCTTGGGTGATGGATGCAGATGTTTTGACCATTAGCCTATTCACTACCTTCTCCAGTTGGAAACGCCTCACACAACATGGACATATCCCCTCATTGCAGGAATGGTTTGATCTAGGCAGGTTATCCCAGGAAGATGTGATGAGGAGGCAGAGGGTATGTGGAAAATCAGGAAGATTAATCAGCTTCCCCAAACCAAGTCAGCTCAGAAGAGGCTTACTGATTCATTTAGTTACAAAACAAGCAACACTGCAAAATTCTAATAATCCATATTATGGTGTGGGTTGTACAAGTGCTTATTACATGCATATTACTTTAACTTGTCACAAGAGCAAATAACATTAGATGTGTGCAAATCCCAGCATAAGCCGCATTCATTATGTTTTACCATATTATTAACTAAAGTTATAATGCCATTTACGTCTGTGAGCATGCATGTATTTTAGTATTCAGTATCTTATCTTACTCAGCAACACTACCTATATATGTTGTCAGCTTGAAGCAAAAGATGATATTCCAAACTGGCTATGTCATTGTAACAAGCCTGGCTAACTCTCTTCTAGATTGTGTAAAATCTATTAATCAGCTACTGTTTAATTTACCCCTGGCTTTCACCAGGGTTTAACTCTAACCTGTGGAACATGTTTATTATTGTTTGCTTATGTACTCTTTGTCAAAATTATAATTGTAACATGTTTTTAATGTTTTTGTTTACCTTGGAGCTTTTGTCCCTGGGCCTCCACTGAAAATGGACATGCATCCAGTCAGGCTATCCTGGTCAACAAATGTAAAATAAAATAAATAAAATATCACTGGATATCTCTTGGTGCAAAAAATCATCGTTAGTCAAGATTTTTGACAGGTGATAGATAAGATTAAATTTTCTTATTTCTATTCCCAAATACATTATCTTCCGAAGAAGTTGTCATTTGCTAGGATGGTACAATTTATCTTGGGTGTTTTGCAATAAAGTAATAAAATCTTTCAGTTATTATTATTACTGCTATTACTTATAACTGTTGTTGTTATTATGGTTTCAAAGTTCGTAAATGGTTAAGTTACTCGATATAAATATTGTTTTTAGCTATTAAGCAGGAACTTTGGGGAGGTTGCATATTTTGCATAGTTACATAGCAAGCAAGTGGTAGTCAGAGAATCAAATCCAGGTGTGTTCACTGGCTATGCCAGAGTCATTATCAGCTTATTATTCTGAGATCTAGGTAGCCTGCCAGCTCTAAGAAATTAGACAATCTCTTATTATTTTTTTATTTTAATTCATGACTCATGGGGTTAAATTTAGCAAAACATGTCAGATAACAGCAAGACTGAAGCATATTGCAATACTTAACCATATCTAAGCCAAGATCATTTATCTTACGCTCATCACCTATATAGGGAATCATGTGACTGCTTCTAAAGCCAAGGGGGTTGTAAAATCATGCAGATGTTTGCAGTCCCTATTTGTTATTCATATGAGCATAATTTATCTGTCTTCTGACTGGAGTTTTGCTCAATGGAACTGTATCCCTTTAACCTTTCCGCAGAAATCTCAGAAGAGCCCTAGTACAATTGATAAAGTCTGTCAGATACTTAAGTCAATACTTAAAATATTCTTCAAGCCTAGAAATGAATATCCGTCAAAACCAAATGCATGAAAACTGCCAACATGAAAGCAAGGAATGGGTTTCAGTTTGTCACATTTATAGGAAGCATTTGCTTCATTCTGACGTGTGAGCTCAGTGAATTACAATTATGCAGAAGTGAAGAAACATATTTAAAAATTCTATGTTTCTTGCAGAATTCATCAGGGAAAGAAATGACATGGAAAGACATCTGTTTCTTGCCTGGAAAAGAACTGTTTTGTACAAAATACAAGCTGTGCCAACTATGAAGAGATCCTCGGTAAAGAGCCAAGATGGGATATATTGGTCAGGGGAACAGAACAGGGAAGCTCCTTGTAATAAAAAGATGACTCAGAAATATAAGGAAGCTACAACTTTACACAAAATGTATTTATACCATACCTAGAAACTCAACAGCAACCTTGGGGAAATCATTCAGGGCACTGTGTTCTGCAGAGCAACTTGGTTCACACGAGGACATACATTTCAGTTTCAATCAGGCCAAGCATAGCTCATCTCTGCATGAACATTATATTTAGAAGAGCCCATTAAAAATAATGAGAAACTTAACACTATATAAAGCATCAGTACTTCTTCTTCTTCTTCTTTCAGCTTTTTACAGGTTAGGGGTCGCCACAGAGGATCACCTGTCCGCTCATGATTGACAGTGGAGTTTTTTACGGTGTCGAGTTGCCAGCCTGGCACCCAACCTTCCACAGAAGGTGCACACATGCCGGCACTCACACCTAGAGCCAATTTTAGAGTGTCCAATCCACCTACAGCATGTCTTTGGGATGTGGGAGGAAAGCGGAGCACCCGGAGAAAACCCACACAACCACAAGGAGGACATGCAGACTCCGCACAGAAGGCACCCATAAAGCATCAGTACTACTACTGTTAAAATATCACTCTCACAAGTTTTCGTCTGTTTTTTTTTTATTTTTTTAAAGCTGCAACCCCATGTTTTTATTTCTGCATATCATGTCTTAAAAAAACATTTTAAAGGAAAACTATGCCCACAGACTGAAAAAAATGTTTATTTCATCAATTCTTGATGCTTCCTACATTTTAACACTACTTTTGTACTTTATATACTGTTTATATATATATATATATATATATATATATATTTTTTTTTTTTTTTTTTTTTAATGTTATTCCAGAGTCTGCCCACATGGGGTCTGGCATCTTGATTTTTTTTAGTCTACCTCCAGGTATACCACAATGCAATGTTTGGCTTTAAAATATTAGACCACAGCCCCTAAGCTCCTATCAATGCACCAACTTTACATGTGTTTTAACATGTACTCTGCTTTCTTTTAGTCAGTTGGGTTTAATTACATTTCTTGCTTTTCAATGACTGCTTAAAAGACAAACAGGGATAATCACAAAGAACAGTCTTCTCAGCACATGAACTTTTGGCTCCTGCTGTGATCTGTCAATCACAGCAGAAAACAGGTTATATTTGCCACTTTGACAGGCACAAAGATGGGGCTGTTTAGGAGAGGGGAGATGAGTTGAAGGACTACAACTCAGGCATTATAAAAGAATTCAAGGTGGCTACTTTAGAAAGAAAAATAAGTAAATGGAACTGAGAATACTGTTCTGTGTGGTATCACTTCTTCAGTAATGTGGGCATTGTGGAAAGGAATACAGTAGACGGAAACCTTTGCTTTGAAGAGGACAGATTTTGACTTCTGCTCTTGACATTGTTGAAAGTAAATAGGTTAAGGATGGTTTCTTCAGTCACTCCACTTGTAACCACTTGGAACCACAGGAAGGCATCACTTGTTAGCTTCGCCAATACTTTAGGGGACCCAGAAACTGACAAATCTTTGGCACTGTCAGTCCAACAGAGGCTCCAGCATCATGTACTGCTATCATTATCTGCTCAGTTACATTCGGTTCGCTTTATTTTCACTAGTGATTTAGAGGGAACCTATTGTATCCAGAGACAGAAAGAGTACTTTAACCAGCAACAACAGCAGCAGCAGAATCTTTCTCGTTAATAAAGAAAGTGTACTATTCAATGCCATAATACAGAATAAATTCATGGGGCAAAGGCCATCCATTTAAGTAAGAATAAAAAGTACTTTCTTCGGATATGATAAAGAATCAGAATAATGTGTGTTTGGTGTACATATGTCAAGATTAATTTTGCCTTATAAAGATGGTAGTCAATATGCATGTAAATGGTGAAATACTAGGGACTATATGGTACAGACTATATACCCACATTATTCTGGTTTTCATTCTATAGGGATTACTGCAGTCATCTCATAGCATCATCAAAGAAAAATAAGTCCAAGCATAACATAAACTTTCTGCGCAAAACGTATGATGCAAGCATGACAGCATCTGGCAACACTGCTAATAAAGAGATAAAGTGATACCCTAACAAAAAAAGACTTCCAAAGACACAAACACAGTTGTAAAAAACTGAATAATAAACACAACAGCTGCAAAATAATATATATGTATATATATGTATATATATATATATATATATATATATATATATATATATATATATATATATATATGGATCTACTTCAGTAGATCAAACTTTTACAAGTTCAAACCACATATGGCCAAGACCATATGTTCGAACTTGTAAAAGTTTAAGCACTGAAATAAAACCACATAAAACAAAAAGCACAAAACTAAGCATCTATAACAGTGGGGCTATGCCCCCTGCACCACCCACACCCCCCTTACTTAAATATACCAACTCTGAGATTGCACTACATTGCGGAAATGGGAAATCTTCCCTTTCCGCTCTGTACAAAGACCTCCATTCAGTCTCATTGAACTTTTACAAGTTCAAACATATGGTCTTGGCTATATGTGCTTCGAACTTGTAATCGTTCGATCGACTGAAGGGGACCCATATATATATATATATATATATATATATATATATATATATATATATATATATATATATATATATATATATATATATATGGGTCTACTTTGAAACATCTAAAACCCATAACATCTAATTTCATAACATTGAGACCAGAACATCTAAAACCCAAAACATCTAAAACCCATAACATCAAATTTTATAACATCTAACACTACAAATCACAAGAAAATAACATCCCCTCCACATATAATGACACCAAACTACCACACACACTTTTTACTACGTTTCTGCAGGGGGGATCCACCCCCACCCCACCCCCGTAAATTAAATATACCAACTCCAAGATTGCACTACAGTGGAAAAAAGTTAATTTCCTAATCCCACTGTATCAAGCCCCCCCACCCCCACCCCTGCAGAAACATAGTAAAAAGTGTGTTTGGTAGTTTGGTGTCATTATATGTCGTTACTGTGGAGGGGGTTATTTGTATGTGATTTGTACTGTTAGATGTTATGAAATTCAATGTTATGTGTTTTAGATGTTTTGGGTTTTAGATGTTCTGGTCTCAATGTTATGAAATTAGATGTTATGGGTTTTAGATGTTTTGAAGGGGACCTATATATATATACATATATATATATATATATATATATATATATATGTACACACACGCATATATATATATATATATATATATATATATATATATATATATATATATATATATAATACTTTGCAAGCTTTTTCACTTAACACAGAGTTTTATCAGACAAAAGTACCTCATTCAAACTACATGCAGTTAGAAATAAAATCACATGATACAAAATCACATGCAAATTAATCACATGACTTAAAAGTATTACCTTAAGTTTATTTTTCTTTTAAGGAATATTTTAAAATTCTCCTTATCATTAACAATAATGCAAGTTTCTAGCCTTAGTTGACACAAGTATTCTATTCAATCTAATTCATCTTCTGCCTCAAACCTATTAATACCATTTTTTAACAAAATTAATGACAGAAAAAAGAAAATGCACTTTTGTAACATTCTTGCATACATTAGTATTCCTGACTAAAGCATTAGTATAATCTTTAATTTCAGTTGCATGAAAATGCTCATATATTCTATTAGACAGCTTTCTTGGTGTCCTACCTATGTAGAATGCACCACATCCTGTATAAGAAACATTATACTCAACAAACTCAGTTGAAAAGAATAAGCACTTTAATATTTAAATTCCTGATGCATATGAATTTGCCTTGATTAGCATGCTTATAATAATTGCATGTAGACATTAATACATCCCACATTACTTAGAAGTTCCATCACTCACTAAATTATTTAAATGTTCCTGAAAATATCTTTCAAATTAGTCCCCCTTTAACTAACAAATAAAGAAGAATCTCTTATTTTGCAACTAATTTCTGGGAGGCCTTTAAGAAACTTCCAATTATTTCTAATCACTTGTTTAATCTTTTCCACATCAAGTGTATTCTTTAATAATAGGGATATATTAAAACTGTTATGATCTCATTTTGTCCTTTTATAACCCAGCATTCATCTCTTTTGACTATTATTATATTCTTATATTTTGCCCAAGTTAAAATAACAAAGTAAGTGTACTCCAGTATAACTATGGCCTAATTTAAATAAACACTAGTAAAGAAAAACAAGCTACAATTTTTAGATAATACTCTTTATTTAATTTGCTAAAACTCTAACTTCAAATTACAACTGCCTGTTGCTGTTATTATTCAATAGTGCACTTTTATTTTTCAAAAGAAAATTTCCTCTCAGCCAAGTGTTGTAAGCCACATAAAAAGTCAGTCTCCGATTATTCCCCGTCAATCAGCATTCAAGATACAGGATCTTAGGCTATTAATAGGTTAAATGAAAGCTTGTTTTAAGTGGACTGTGGGCTAGCGGTATAAAAAACGGAGAATGCTTCAAATAAGTTTCAGTGGGTTCCTGAGTTAATTCTCAGTGGTTTTAATACGTGTTGCACTTTCTTCCATACAAAAAAAAAAGTTTGATTAGGGATCAGAGGTTGGCATTTTTTAACTACTTAAGCAATTTATCTACAGTTTTAGCAATAAACTTCTAATACAACCCTTTGCACTAAGAATCTAACTTTAATATCTTTTTTTTAATTTTTTAATGGCAAATATATCTTAGTACAATAAATGGTGTTTTCAGATCAGAAAAAAATGAGTTATCTTCAGCTTTTATGAAATCAACATAAATTAAAACTTCATCATAGATAAAACAGTTTGCATTAAGTAGATTAGGCACTAAATTAAAGTTTCATAAATGTTAAATATGTTAAATGTGGCATGACAACTTGATATATTAACTGATATATTTTTTTAAAAATTGCAGTCTTTTAAATAAGCAAATGTGTTCTTGAGTCTACTGAAAAAAACTTCCAGTTATGGCATATATATATTAACAGTCCATTAAAGTCATGTCTGCAATTGAAATATGACTACAATTCATATTGTTAAATTGTTATGAAAAATTAATTGCTTCTTTTAATAGTATAATCATTTCTAGGAGCCATTACCACTGAGGCCTTCGAACACAGTTACGTAGAAGCCAGGCAATTTTACAACAGCAATCTTTTTGAATGGTCTTCCTGCAAATCATTATAGCTAGAAACACTTTCAGTGATCATAAACGTTTCCCTCTTCCTCATCTCTGTGTAACCGTGGAGTCGAGATGTATAAATAGGTCTAGAGGGCCAAATAGGTTTCTCTGAAATATAGCCTTTTTTTAGTTGTACATAAACCTACATAAATCTGCATAAGCTTCAAATAGGTAACAATGCAAACATCATTCAACTTCTAACAATTTTTTAATAATTCTTAATAAATGTGCACAAGTAATACAATAAATAAACCAAACAAATTACTGGGTAAAAACTCATGAGTGCAAGATTGTAGTTCAAAGGTAAATATCACAGCAATAATTCCTATTAACAAACTATTTGTCATGACAGCATGCTGATGTGTTATTCTAAATTTCAAATACACTAAATATATAAAATCTTATATAAAGATTTTAAAATCTTTATATGCATTTTTTATGTTTTTATTTTCTAATATTTAATTTTTATGTAACTATCTATAATTACTAGCTATTAGTTATTTTGTAGTAAAAGTTGTCTTCCCATATGTTAGGAGAATATAACAACAGCCTGCAATTATTTTAAATTGTAAACCACTAGCTATTTTGTAGCAAAAACTGTTTTTTAGACTTTGTTACTTTAAATTAGCGCAATTAGCTATTTGCGTAATTAACGTTGAACCAGTATGTCTGTCAATATGTATTTAAATTCTAACTGACTCCAACACCAGCATTTTGTCTGATGAAGTTCGGATATTTATCTGAACGAAAAACGCTTAGTAGCTTTTAACGTTTACTAGTTTTGTCAGTCTGCTCTTTTGGTTCAGAGACCTGGACAGTTAACCAGAGTGTGTGGATTATATTTTGTACCCTGTGTTTGGTTTGGAATTCGAACTGCATTTATTCCAGTTTTTAAAAACTTTTTAAAAACTTGCGCTTTACCCTGGGGAGGTGCATCGCTAACTACATTGTGCAGTATCCTATTTTTTATCCGCTTTTACCAGTTGACTGTTTGGTGTGGAAATCTGAACTAATTTTCTTTGGATATGCCAGCCTGCTTTCTGGCTTGCTAGCTTGGAGACCAGAATTGATTACCTCAGTGAGTGAACATTTTTATACCTTGTGGGTAACTGAAAGTTTTGAACTGCATTTATTCCAGTTATAGTCAGCCTGTGCTTTAACTTGGAGAACTGAATTGCTATAAGCAGTGAGTGGAGATTGTTTCCGGCTTTCGGTTTACTGTGGAAACGTGCATTGTTAATAAAATCGTGTGGATTACTTAATCTGGGGTCTATTCCTGTGGCTGTTGGTGTCAACACTTGTTTTTGTTATAAGTTTGGTGCAGCTTCATACTTTCTCAGTTTGTTTCCTTGTTGTTGACACCATCAGGAAGGATGGAGACCGTGAATGAAGGGGAACCACTAACTCAAGGTAACCTAACACAACTCTTGGAGTTAATAAACCAACGACTTGACCGCTTATCGGAGAAGGTTGATTTTGCTACCAGTTCCAGTGGCAACGGCACCAGCCAAAGAAATGGTATCATATCGGAGGCACCTGACGCACAGGCGACACAAAGTGAAATTAACGGTCTTCCACAGCGGAGACGTACAAGGGAATCTCATGAGGTAATTGAAACTGTTATGGTTAACAATTTTGATCCTAACACATGGTTAAATAATGAACTGAACATGGATTCTTCAACAGAAGGGACTGACTTAGTAACCGACAATGAACCTAACAGCACCATAGTGGACAAATTAAAAACATTTGACAACAAACTTTTTAAAATTAAAAAACTACAACTTGAATTGAACTACTTTAATAGATGTTTAAAAGAGAAAATAGTGCCCAAGGGCCTAAGACATTACTCGTACCCTACTGGCCTAGAGTACGGGTCAGACTTTTATAACGAATTAATTAGTATTTATAACAATCAAGGTCTGGAAATACTATGATGTATGGTTAAGCATTATCAAATTACATTAAACAACTTGATAAGCAAAACTACTATATTGGAGCAAGAAATAAAAAATGACCTTGACTACAATAGATACGAGTTTGAATATAATAGGTCACTATCGAGTATAGCCCAACAAATGAGTAAACTTAAAATGAATAAATTAAAGAAACTTAATAGAGACTTGAAAGCATATCAGGATGGGTCATCATTTCCAAAACCCCCCAGTTCACAAACTAGCCCTCGTAACCCTAGGTGTTACACAGACCAAACCATAAAAAGGAATCAGGAAAGAACAGCATGGAACAAAAACACCAGTGATGGACATACCACGAGCTTTCCGAACACTGTCGCAATTAATGATAGTTTTGAAGGTGACATTTTTGAATTAGAAGAAACAGCGCAGGGATCAATTCAACCTGATCCTGTAAATAATAACCAATGGCAAGGTCAAGATCAACAACAACAGTACCAAAAAAACTACAGAGGGGGGAGGGGGGAGAACTGGAAAACGAACCGCAATCAAGGTCCGAAAAAATACAACACTCGCAGCAAGAACAAATTTCAGGGTTAAAACTGTATGAAATTATTACTAATAGAGAAGGTGACTTCAAGGTTTACAATTTTACTGAGTGTTGTATTGACACAACCCTTGTGGAACTTTTTGCAAAAGGACTCACCTTTGTACCATCTAGGAAATGTGACATAGCGGAACTACTTATTGATTTTAAATTGTTTATTTGTAAGCTTAATCTAAGTATTTTGTTTGGTAACACTACTTTTAATGAAAATGAACTAAGAGTAGCAAGTGCATTCAACCCTCCCCAAAATGCTATTTTAAACATATATGAGCAACTGTGTGAAAATGAATTTAGATATATAATAAATAGCATGAGAGGGAAGTATAAATATAATACTTCAGAAGAAGAAATAGAACTACTAACACTTCTTAGGAGCCTTCCATTGAGATTCATGAAGCCAGATAAAGGAGGGTGCCTTGTAGTAATGTACAATGGAGATTATTCTAACATAATGCTAACATTGTTAGAAAAAAATACCTACGAACCATCAAACAAGAACCAACTTAATAAAGCATTTAACAATATTAAGATGTTCATCAGTGATTTGTACACAGATGGATTAATTGACATTAGTCAAAATCACTACTTAACAATATTAGCACCAAGAATCCCAAAGCTTTTTGGAATTCCAAAACTACATAAAAACTTATCTAACCCTCCTTTTAGGGCATTAGTGGATGCAAGGCAGTCTATGACCTATGCATGCGCTAAACTAGTGGATTCAATTTTAAAAGAGTATGTGAATAGAGAAAAACAAATTCTTAAAGATTCATGGTCTTTTTTGGAAGAGATGCAATCTATGACATTTGATGATTCATTAAATTTTTTAACCGTTGATGTCACTGATCTTTATTCCTGTATCCCACACGACTTAGGTATAGAGTGGGTAGTTGACTTTATTAGGTCAAAAGGGGCAACTTCGAACGAGTGTAACCTAGTTGAACAGCTCTTGGACATTATTTTGAAATATAACTTTCTATCCTTTGAAAATAAGCTATATATTAAAAAAATAGGCATGGCAATGGGGTCACCAGTAGGCTCAAGTTTTGCAAACTTAGTAATGGCCTACTGGGAAACAAACCACATTTTTAGTAGTCAATATAATAAAATAATGTTTACATACACGAGATTTCTGGACGATATATTCATTATTTTAAGAGGCCAGAAAGAACAAGCAGATCAACTCATTGATTATTTTAATACAACAATTTCCTTTTTAAATTTCATGAAAAATTATCAAGAAACCTCTATTAACTTCTTGGATATTGAACTAAGCAAGAATGTAGTAGGTTATGTAGCAAAAATATACAGAAAAAGCACTTATTTGAACACTTTTCTTCATTTTACAAGTGCACACCCTCGCCACCAGAAGAAATCAGTGGTCAAAGGCCAACTGGTTCGGGCGGTGAGGATGATTACACTTGAAGAAGAATTTGATAAAGAATGCGACCTATTGTACCAAATGTTTCACAGTAGAGGATATCCACCATCATTCTTGGATGAAATATTCCAAGAAGTAATTAGTAAAAGAAGGAAAGGTACATATAGTGCCATTTTGAATAATGGATTAGGTAATTCAACATTTACAGTAAACAATGTAATAAATGATGTCACTGAGTCACCTTTACACCACTTGGCTAACATAAAGCAAGGTGTAAATAACAGTGAAAATGTTAAAACTAATTTTACTATAGCATTTACTTTTACATACTGCCCGGAGGCATTGGACATACGTAGAATTGTGAGAAAATATTGGTACTGTTTATCACTTGACAAAGATCTTGCTAAAATTTTAAATTTTGGCACAATTGTGACTTATAGATGAGGAATTAATATGAAAAAATTGTTGGAATTAAAACCCAATATGAAAAACAACAGAGGTACACACAAATGTGGGGCATGCAGATATTGTGCCTATATTGATTCATCTGAAATGTTCATTATTAGGAACGAAAAGTTTTTTGTCAGGGATTCTTACAATTGTAATTCAAAAGCAATAGTGTACTTAGCTCAGTGTACACATTGTACATCGTTCTATGTAGGAAAGACAGATAGGCGCTTACGAGACAGGATTTATGAGCATATATATGCAATTAATAAGAACAAAAATGAAAACGCGTTAGCTAGGCACTGTTCACAAAATGCAGGTCATAGCTTTAAGTTCATGGTTATTAATCAAATTAAAAATAATATACATAAGCTTGACTTTTTGAATGATAATTATTTGAAATTGCAATTAGAAAGAGATGAATTATCCTGGCAACTCTGACTGGCAGCATGCAGAGAACCAGGACTTAATGAATATTGCTCGCTTACATGTGTATTAAAAATGAAAAGCTTATTAAGATAAACAGTGAAATTTATGTTATTGGTAATATTTGTAAGTTTAAATACATAATACATGTTAGATTAGTTAACTTACACGAACATATACTAGCATGTTAAGGTGACATAAGTTATTTTAATTTTGACATTATTTATACATTTATATTTATTAATTGTAGTAATTAACAAAACATTATAATAAATTTAAGGAAAATATATATATAGTAGGGTTTTCAATTATCATTCATAATGACTAATATTATTCATTGTTTTTATAGGCAAAATATATTTTAATAATTTACTAGCTTGTACTAAGTGTCCAATTTTTTGAGTGCGTATATTGTCGGTTATAGTTCTATTATTCCGAAGGATGATGTAACCTTTAATTTGATTGTAAGCTGTATTTTGAATATAACATAGTCTTAAGTACATGTTTATAGGTTAATTAATGCTTACTGCATTTTTAAATATAGATGTTAGTATTATAAGCAGGAGTCTAATATTTGCAGATGTAGGGTTGGAACATAAAGGTTTAAAATCTTTATATACATTTTTTATGTTTTTATTTTCTAATATTTAATGTTTATGTAACTATCTATAATTACTAGCTATTAGTTATTTTGTAGTAAAAGTTGTCTTCCCATATGTTAGGAGAATATAACAACAGCCTGCAATTATTTTAAATTGTAAACCACTAGCTATTTTGTAGCAAAAACTGTTTTTTAGACTTTGTTACTTTAAATTAGCGCAATTATCTGTTTGCGTAATTAACGTTGAACCAGTATGTCTGTCAATATGTATTTAAATTCTAACTGACTCCAACACCAGCGTTTTGTCTGATGAAGTTCGGATATTTACCTGAACGAAAAACGCTTAGTAGTGTTTAACGTTTACTAGTTTTGTCAGTCTGCTCTTTTGGTTCGGAGACCTGGACAGTTAACCAGAGTGTGTGGATTATATTTTGTACCCTGTGTTTGGTTTGGAATTCGAACTGCATTTATTCCAGTTTTTAAAAACTTTTTAAAAACTTGCGCTTTACCCTGGGGAGGTGCATCGCTAACTACATTGTGCAGTATCCTACTTTTTATCCGCTTTTACCAGTTGACTGTTTAGTGCGGAAATCTGAACTAATTTTCTTTGGATATGCCAGCCTGCTTTCTGGCTTGCTAGCTTGGAGACCAGAATTGATTACCTCAGTGAGCGAACATTTTTATACCTTGTGGGTAACTGAAAGTTTTGAACTGCATTTATTCCAGTTATAGTCAGCCTGTGCTTTAACTTGGAGAACTGAATTGCTATAAGCAGTGAGTGGAGATTGTTTCCGGCTTTTGGTTTACTGTGGAAACGTGCATTGTTAATAAAATCATGTGGATTACTTAATCTGGGGTCTATTCCTGTGGCTGTTGGTGTCAACACTTGTTTTTGTTATAAGTTTGGTGCAGCTTCATACTTTCTCACTAAATACATAACCTAACAGATTGCGGTTTGACATGCAGGGAGAATATCTTCCATTAATTACTTGTACATTCTTCTCAAAGGTTTTAACCAACTTCAGTGATTTAGCAATTTTAGTGAAAAAGGTTTCTATTTCTTATATGAAGTATTAGTCATATAGTATTTTATCAACATACACAGAATGCAACATGATAATTTTTGTGTACCTAACAATAATTTCCTGGAATATGCAATATGAATACCTTAAGTCAGTCTGAATATATATATATATATATATATATATATATATATATATATATATATATATATATATATATATATATGCCTCTTGAATGCAAGCCACATCTGCTAGAGTCTGATAAAATAAATATTATAATAGTTTTTGTTTTATTGGATATATACTATTTAAATTCCAGCCAATAACATCTGCATCCATTTACAATATAACCTGATCAGTGCAGTTTTATATAGTTGAATTTTTTATGTGTGAAATTGCTGTATAGATTCTGCTGTTTATTTATTTCCCAGAAAATATGCTGCTATTTTAAATTATACTCTGTAATCATGCATAATAAGTTCAAATATTTTTCAGTAACTGAACTTCCTTGGGATTTAATAACGCCTACACTAAGAGTACGCAGTTCTGAGTGAACAGACAACACAGACATAACTCACACCTTCTTCCTCCTAATTTTAGTTTTACTAGTGATATTCTTGCGCTTTAAATATTGACAGGGATTCATAGAGGTTACCACAAAGTGTAGACTGCATGCACACTTAGTGTAATCTTTCTGAGTGACTAGAAAGCACAATAAATGTGATAAGAATGTCCTTGAATACATATCGTGTACACTTAGTGTAGGCTTTATTGAATCTTGCCCCTTTGTCTTAAAGCATCTAAAACTCCATTTAAAAGACTACATGAAACTCCCTACCTCTAGGCCAATATTCTAACTCCCTTGTGACCCTTGTCCTACATTGTATAATGATAAATGTAAAAAACTGTTTAAATTTTTGTTCACACTCCAAATCTCGCTAATAAGTGCGCATGAACAGAACTTAATTATCCTCCATACACTTTTCAAACAATGCATTTTATAATTGTGTTGAAAGTAATTATATACTGCAAGTCTACAATTACTCACAACACATCCAGTGAATGTTTGGGGCACACAGTCAGGAATGAATAAATAAAAGTTTTACAGAATTATAAAAAAAAGTATCAAACATCTTGTTATTAACATGCTTTGTAGCTTATTAATTGCTTACTTAGATTAAAATCAATTTTATCTGGAATAGGTACAAGTTTAGTAAATATCAGTAAGATAATGACTGCCATATAGCTTTCCAAATTGCACACAATCATTAATGTGAAGTAAACACCCATTCAAGTAGCATATTATACAGTTTAGTTACAGATATTAATTTGGTCCCTTAAGATTATGTAAGTGGCTAATATATTGTCTTTATAGTGATAAATAGAAATCCACATTGGCTTCAGCCTTATAACAAGTACAGCCCCAATCACTTTGTGTATCTGACAGAAAGTAAATTACTGTATTTTAAATAGCAATTTAATTAACACATACAATCCAAGCAGCAACACACAGACAAAAATCTTTGACGAAAGCACAAAGTTAAGTTTCTGATTAAAAAACACCTTCTATTTTCAATCCTATATTACACAACTTTGGACCCTACAGCTTACTCAAAAGTAATCCTCCAGGAAGTCTTTTGTGTAGTATAATAAAAATAAAATAAAACAAAAGATGTAGCAGGTATGCTCCAAGCACCATATAGTTGATGCGCACTTTTTTATAATGTAGGTTTTCTTCCTATAAGGCATATGCTAGGCAGAGTTCTCAGAATGGATCAGGTTTTGCAAAGGTGAACAAGAACAGATGTGTATGAGAATGAAAACACAGATAAGCTATTTTAGTATGGTAGTAAAATAATCACAATAATATGTTTAAAAGAATATTTTACCAAACCTTTCCTACAGTCTCTTCTAACATGCGGCACTAGTGATTCAATGAACAGCTTACTCAACAGAAAAGCCACTTCTATATTTAATGGGTCAGAATTTCTGTATCATTTCTTTTTATATCAAACAGTAATATTGCACTTCAAAGTATAGTCCTTCATGATAGCGAAAAACATAAAACAACATTATCTACACTGGTAGCTTAGGTCAGCAATCCAACAGCATTTCTGGCATTTTTAAGAGGAAATGGTACCTTGTAATCCCTAAACAATATTGCATTTTCACCCCAACCTTTTAGTACTAAATCAACATTATAATTTTTAGTACCAAGAAGCTACAAACAAAGCAGTTATTTTGATCGGTTCAGAAACCATTAGGGAATATTTTTTTCACAGCTCTATATTTTTAATTTCTCCATTATAAAGACAATGTATACAGAAATCAGATTGTAAAGCAAATACTGTTTAAATAAGATGTTGTGCTATAGATGACACATGCCTGTGGATTCATAAAACACTATGTCAACAATCGGGGCTAAGCCAACACTGTTTATATTGTGTGCATGATGGGCCCAAGGCGTATTACTTATGGATGCAATCAGGCCAATCTGCATGACAAGAACAGACCCTAACTAGATTGCAGTAAACCACCTGGTGTCACATTGAAGCACAAGCAGCTGAGCTAAGCATTGATGTGCACAAGAACCCCTAGTTGTAAATGTAAGTGCGTGTGCATGGATGTAGAATAGAATGTTAATATAATCACCAGCAACAAAGTCATAGAGATAGAAACAGGCAATAGAAGGAAATGTACCACTGACAGCTGAGAGTGAAGTAGAGATTTTACTATAAAGGGGTGGCTCATCTTACTAGCTGCTGGGCTACATCGCCGACCCCCCCCCCCCAATGTAAAAAAGAAAAAAAGCATAGACATTGAATTGTTTTACTTTTTATTTTTATTTATTTTTTTTAATTTTTTTATGATTTAGGCAGCCTAATTGAAAGAGAAGTAAGACAGTAGTGGATACCTCCAAAACTATAGACATGGGAGAAAGTGTCATTTATTTATTTAATGAGTTAATTCATTAGTTGTATGTTTAAATACTTTTTTACAAGCACTATGCATGCCATATTTCCATAATGTAAGGAGATAAGTGTTTTAATTTAACGTGTGTGTGTGTGTGTGTGTGTGTGTGTGTGTGTGTGTGTGTGTGTGTGTGTGTGTGTGTGTGTGATTGTGTGTGGCACATATGCTCTCAGTTGTCCATGGCTCCATTGAAAAGTATTTTTATTTTTTTGCAGATCAGTGAAGATTGCAGTTCAGAAATAATGGCAGACATTTGTTTACCCATTATTTTTTCTGCTGAATTGAGAATTTGAGAAGCATGTGAGGGGATGCAATGCATTTCATACTGTATTCTTGAACCCAGGACCCTGTACACTATAGTCACAGCAGTTAACCACTAAGCCATCACAGCTGAAAGCAGTGAGCTCAGAACATACATTCCCGTGCATCAGTTATGTTGCTGTTGATTGATTTAATCTCTATCCTAATTCTCGTTTGTACAGTCATAGTTATATCAGGTCTATATTCTAACAACGAATGATCAGATGGTCAAACGTTGTTATATCGACCCCTAAATCTCGAATACTCAAAACAGCAAACAACCAGAACAGCAATTTTTTCCCAGGGATAAAAAATCACTGTTCTCAAAAAAAAACACTAAACACTAAATATAGTGGGGTGTTTCATCCCCCACACCCCCCATGTGGGGGGCTGTGCCCCCCACATCCCTCCTACTTAATTATACCAACTCCGAGATCACACTACAGTGGAGGAAATGGCACAACCCGGATGGCCGGCTCAGCGATTTCTTTCCCTAGGAAAAAAATTGCTGTTCCGGCCGTTCGCTATTTTGCCGGTTCGATCTAACAGCGTTCGATCATCAGATCATTCACTGAACTAAAGTAGACCCGTTATATCAGTGCCTGTAAGTGGTGGCAACGTGTGCGTGTATGAGTGTGTGTGTGTGTGTGTGTGTGTGTGTGTGTGTGTGTGTGTGTGTGTGTGTGTGTGTGTGTGTGTGTGTGTGTGTTTTTATGTGCTATTTACTATAAGACATAGAAGTGCTGTTAGTTTTTCACTGTATCCACACATATTGGCCACATCTCTCTGAAGGCATAAATTACAAATGTATTGGCTGTGGTAACATGCACATGTGTTGCAATAAGTTGCAGCAATGTAAGCATTCCATACACCAGTGCATTGTCACGTACCTAAAACATGTGATTACAATATAATTTCTACAAAGTTTGTGGCTAATGATCATGCTCATAGGTTCATAGGTAACTACTATGCTAAATATCCCAGAAGGACTTTTTAAGCCCAGCCATGCTTCCTAAATATATCTGACAAGTTTTAATAACCTAATGTTATTTTAAGGGGTATAAGTAGGCTTAAGCATAAATGGTCAAGCATTTACAGGCTGCCTCAGTCTACTAGAGATGTAGGTGCCAGACAAAGGATAAATTTCTAATTCAGCATCCACTAGTCCAAGTTACATTTGATTTGGGTTATGGAAGAACTCTGCTTCACTTGGCTGGAAAGCCTATTCCAGAGAAGGGGTAGAATCCAAGACATGTACCTGTGCCTCCAATATATCCAATTTATATTGCAGATAAAATTTATGTCCTTAGATTTAGTCATTTGCATATATCCCATGGGCTTCCATTACAGGAGGTTTAAGTTATTACCCAGTGAAGATTCTAGCTTGGCTGAGTCTTTCTTGCAGTTTTTTTCTGAATGGTTTGTCTTTGTAACCTTTTTACCCTTTGCTTAGACTGGGTAATTCTGATACTGTCTTTTTATTTTGGATGTGGAACAGATCTATCAGAGTGGGATCAGAAAATGCTTTGTAGGCCAGGTTTAGGTCACCTCTCAACAGTCTGTAGAAGTCAAAGTAAAGTGAGAGGGTTTTGACATGGTCTGCATAGGGCATTTTGTTTACATCTTGTATTATTTTTGTGAGGAACCTTTATTTATGTTCCAGTTGTTGCATTTTGCATATGCTTGTTCAGGTACACACCAAAGGGACAGTGGCACTCAATGATTGGCCTGATAAGGGCCAGGTACAGTGCAATAATGACATCCTTGGACCTAGATGCCATATCTTTGGCTATATGTTGCACAGCATAGAATGATTTCTTTACTACCATAGGCACATGGTGGTCAAAGGCCGGTTTACTGCCTGCATGCATTCCCAAATCCCTGACCACTGAGTATATTCTTAGGGGTGTATTATCAATGACGTCAGAGAAATATATGCCAAAAAGGGTTGGTCCCAACACAAAGGCTTGAAAGACTCTGCAAGTGACTGGCCTCTTCTGGTGGTGAATTTCTCTGGCCTAACCTCTTGGATCCTGTCTGTGAGACAGCTGGCTATCCAACAGTTGACATAGGAGTGTATGCCTAATTTCATGACTTTGTCTGCAATGCCTGAATGTAGTATTGTTTTGAATACTTTGGCTAGGTCAAGGAAGACTCTATGCCCCATTTTGCCCTCATCCATTGCTTTGGTGAACTTCTTAAAGAAGACCACCAGGCTAAGTAGGCATGACCTGCACTTGATGCAACCAAGTGATAGTTGGAGGGTTATATGGTAAAGACTAAAAATGTCTTTCAGAAGTAAGATTTGTACCTAGGTCTCAATCTAGAGATCAGAATATCTTTTGACCATGGTAGGATTTTAATTCTTAAGATTAGCATCTTGACCACTCAGCCATGCTAATACTCATAATTTGCAAGCTAGCTGCACATCTGTGTGCTTTTAAGTTGCATGTTTGTTAAATTGCAATCATATGTTGGCATCATGGTACAATTGTGCTTAGGACACATAGGACAGATTAATGGCTGACACTTCAGTGGTAGCTGTGAGAGCCTTACAGAAACAAGGTTATAATAGCAGCAAAAACCCCTAATATTGCTCAGTACCTTACACTGCCTGAACAAGATCATCTGGCCATTTACAAATCTAAGATGGGAGCAATATTATAGCAGGACATTTAAACTTTTCTGAATTGCTCTACAATATTTTTTCTAATTAGCAAGCTTGGTGCTGTCATTAGCATATAACATGGCTGGTCATGTTATTTCAGCTGACTGTGTCATGTAGCTGGGTTTTTAGGATCACACATACTCTACTCGTCAACATTCAAAACATAAATTCACTTAGTGTGATGTAGCGCATGTTTGTGAATTTGGCCCATGGTGTCTTTTTCTTAACCTCATGGGAGACATTTAAAAAAATGTGTCCATTCCATATTATATTGCTATTCGGAACCACGTTGTCAAAACCTCTCTTCATTGACAGGCCATTTCATCTAACTTTTTCACAGGGAAAAGCAATGACCAGCCAACCTAGTGCCCATCACTAAATTCAAAAAATTTAAAACCTACCCCCAACTAAATACACCAACTCTGAGATCGCAATAAAGTAGGAAAAGGGCAAATTCCCGATGATGGCCAACCATTGCTTTTCCCTGTGAGTGGGTTCAATGAATAGCAATTCAACAAAGTAAGTATTCACTTAAATGATATAGACTCATCATAAGTCACAGTGTACTATGTTAGCATAGAGATCTGCTGTGTGACACCTACAAAACTTCAGATGCTGCTTTGGTGGATATATACATGCCAAACTTAAGTTGTTGATGGAAATTGGGTTACAGTTACAACTCATATCAAGACATTGGTTGGGATGCAATTCTATTTTCTTTATTGTACTACCATCATGACTGTGAAAATTGTTAATGTGTACCACCCCCTTTAAGTGACTGTACATGTAATTTCTGAATATGGTGAATTAACACGTCCATGTTTAACTTGCAGATTAAATGTTCACAGAAGAGCAGCAACACCTGTTTAAAACGTATAATAACCAAAACAATCCTGGACAGAAATTAGCTCTGATTTTTATGGTAAGTTGTATACTAGTGGAAATGTGCTATTATTGATGATAGTAGCAGATACTGTCACTAAGCCAATAAGGTCTCATTGGACAAATGTCATGATCAAAGTTACAGATCAATTATTCTGTTTATCTGGCATACCTCAAACTGTGTGAGAACTGACAATAGTTTGTATTCAATGATGTATAGTTAATTCAACTCCCAGGGTTAATTGTGATTCTTCATGTTGTTAATGCCAATAATTGCAAAAGTCCATTTAACTGATTTCAGCTTTTGTGCCTTTCCCCAAGATGAAGTGAGAAAGCTTCAACATAGAATGGACTTGGTGGCCTGCCTCCCTTAAAAAACTGTCCAAAAAATGGTTTCCAGCTGTTGATAGGTGTAACTTAAAGAGCTGAAATAACAATATGGAGCTGGGTCATTTACTTTGTCGAATACATGTGGTTTTGATAACGGAAAGAAAACCTACAAATAACCAATACATATAGACAGGACTAAACAATTACATATAATATTTTAAAATGGTCAATTATGTGCCAGCTGACCAAGTGAGATCCAATAAACACACCCCTCTGACTACAGAGATATTTACTGATTTGCTAGTATTAAAAGCTCAGTAGTAATTACTTCCTAAAATGGACATAACTGTCAAGACATTCTATATTTTAGAAAAAGTTTAACATTAATACTTTTTCTCAGAATATGAGTATGTGTATATTTCTAAGGGTTCCTATCATGACATTGAAAAGTGAAAATATCAAACGGCCTAAAGGCCAAAAATGCCGTACCTCAATATGCTTTTTCTGAGATAGCAGTACAGTGAAGATCTGAATATTTGCCCTTTCCTCACTATAGTGCAATCTCAGAGTTGGTATATATATTTAGTGGGGGGTGTGGGGGGTGCAGTTCGAGGTCCGACATTTTTGGCCTTTAGGTCATTCGATATTTCATTTGTTCGGTGTTCTTATGTAGACCCTATTTCTAATACAGTTTTTTGGCAGTGACATCACAGAAAAGTTTCTATAAGAGTGAAACATAAGCATGCCTACTTTAAAGAATACATCTCCTAATGCCTTACACTGTATAAGTTAATATGTTTTATCTGCTAAGAAATATTCATCTAATGCTCATGGCTATTTTGCAAACATGTACATAACCATTATTACATTCTGTTCTGAAGATACTGGACTTTATTCAAAACGTGTTTTGAGTTTATATGGTAACCTAAATGCAAAAGATTTTACTGGACTCTATTATCTGGAATATTAAGACAAGAGTTTGTTGGAGACATAGGAGTGTCCTGTTAAAACAAAAAATACTTTGCTCCTGTTATTTCATCAAAAAGAAAAATCAAATGTGGTGTTCTGATTGTTTCATTGTCATTCTCAAACCCCAGTCCAGGGTTAAAAATACAGTTTGGCGCCATGCATTGTGAATAACCAATGAGACCTCGACAGACTTATCTGAAGTATTGCATGTTTTAGATGTGCACAAACTTACATAGGGTTCATGTGTAGTACATTGCAAGCATTGTGCAAGTTTACTGTCATGAGTCTTAAGTACTGAATGGCTGTTTGGTGCACCAGATTATACAGAGAAAAATAATTGTTCTAAATGAAATGCTTTGAAGTAAATAGTCATGTCAGATACAGTTTTCAGTTTAGAGTTATAAGATGTAGCCTGAAGTAATCACTTGTATGAGCAGCTGAAAATGTTTGACAGTTAAAGGACAACTCTACCATATAATGTAGTCACCTTCATACCAGAGTTACTCTTCTCACTATATTTTCTTCTAGACATAGTTTAGTACTCAGAAAACTTCACTTTCTATATCTTCGTTTCCATTGTTCCTGCTACAGATCATGAAGGATCACATAGTTTTCATTTACAAATACTGCATTGTTTCATAAAGAAATGCGACTCAATTTGCATGATATATGGAATAAAGTAACCTTTCTGTAGTTTTCATGACCAGTTAGAGCTCATGGTTTTATATACTAAGACTGTTCTTACCAATAGACGAAAAGGCAGGAGTCAGAGCTGGATGTGGCAGAGTTAAAGATGTTAAGATTTGCACTGGGTGTGACTAGGATGGACAGGATTAGGAATCAGTATATTAGAGGGTCAGCTCAGGTTGGACAGTTTGGAGACAAAGCAAGAGAGGCGAGATTGCTTTGGTTTGGACATGTGCTGAGGAGGGATGCTGGGTATATTGGGAAAAGGATGCTAAGGATGGAGATGCCAGGTAAGAGGAAAAGAGGAAGGCCTAAGATAAGGTTTATGGATGTGGTGAGAGAGGACATGCAGGCAGTTGGTGTGAAAGAGCATGATGCAGAGGACAGGAAGAAATGGAAACAGATGATCCGCTGTGGCGACCCCTAACGGGAACAGCCGAAAGAAGATGATGATGACTGTTCTTACCAAGGTTAGTAAAATGTTATTATACAATGACCCCTCATTAATATTCAGGTCGCCCAGACTTTTTCCATTACTATAACTCTTTTTTTTTTATATCAACGGAGAATGCAAGATCTCCATTGCTTTACACTGTCTCGCTATGTTAAATGAGTTTAACATAGCGAGACAGCTTTAAAAAAAGCAACGGAGATTCTCCGTTGCTTTTTTTAAAGCTGTCTCGCTATGTTAAACTCCTTTAACATGGCACGACAGTTTGTAAAAAGCAACTGAGATCTTGCTTTCTCCGTTGCTTTTGCCCACAGCTCTGATGTACTGCGTGGGGATACACATGCGCAGTACATCAGAACTGCCGCAGAATACCAGACAGCTGCAGAAGGGCAGCAACGAGGCATTATACAATGCCATTATTTAAGAAAAGTAGTTATTTTTTTTCTTAAATAATGTCATTGTATAATAGCAATAACCCACTTCTGGGTGTGGGTAATGCTGGATTTACTCACGGTTGGCTTTGTTTGGCCCCTCGGGCTTCGCCCTCGTGACCAAACCAACCAACCGTGGGTAAATCCAGCATTACCCACACCCAGGTGTGGGTTATTGCTATATTAGCGCATGTAACATGCATTATTGTTTTAATTCAGTTCGTTTTTGAAGTCTTTATAAGAAGAATGGGAATGAGTTATATTGTAACTAGATCACAAACTGATAAATATACTTATTTGGTCAATGAAGTGCTGCTTTTATCTACAGAAGAAAATTAAGGACAGCATGTAGTTCTACAAGTAGTTTTCATCAGTTCCCAACTCTGTGAGGTAGCAAATGTCAGCTACAGATAAACCAGAAGAGCTGCTACAGATGCATGGCAAATTTGGACACCTGACAAGTATATGCAGTAAGGTCTGTAAACTGGATTGAACTATAACTTTAAATATTTAACCCTATAATACACCTGCTTATACAGAAGAAAAAAAACTGTCATGAAATGCTTTTTATCAGTTTACTTTTTAATCGCACGAATCAAAGTAATTCAGAAAAATGAAACACTGACACTGTTTCCTAAAGCTATTTAGGAATCCAGTAATACACAGCACTACCAGTATGTTCTAATAACTAAGATTTTTAGGCCAATGATCTTTTCAGTTATGAACCTCAGAGATCTCTCAATCTGAGTGATTTTTTTAGTGAATACATGTCAAAAGGTGCATTATATTCAGTGTTGGGTCTAATAAGATATAAGTAAAGGGGAATTAAGATTTCTTTGAATGTAGTGGATATGCTATTTGAAATTAGATGAGCCAGATAGAAGGCTTTCTGAACTACTCTGGAGACATGATGGTCAAATCAAAAGGAATTATTAACAAAAATGCCTAGATCCCATACAACAGTGTTTGACTGGAGGGGTATGTTACCTATATCACATTTAGAAATGTTTTGTTTACCAAAATTAACCATGCAACTTTTTTTTACATTTAGTTTGAGAGAGCTGTCCTTCACCAACAGTTAACATGGTCTATCCCATGCTGGAGCTGGAGAAATTAGAAGTCACCAGATCAAATAACACCCAGTTTACAATCATCTACAAACTTAGATAAACACAGGCCACAAGTGTTGGCCTAAATGCCTCAGAAATAGATGCTAAACAGGAAAGAGGCAAACAGTGACCTTTGTGGTACACTACTGGAAATGTTGTTTTAGGTTCATAGGTTCATAGATTAGTACTAAGCTAACTGCTCTTGCGAGCCATTTTAAGCCTAGTCAATTATCTCTTGTGAGAGTCAAACCCTGCACCTTGTGTTTGTAAGGCAAACACCTTAACCATTAGGCCACCCTCCCAACCTTCACCCTCAGAATCATATCTAGTGATGTTGAGGCAGATTAAAGAATTATCTCCAAGCTACTTTAAAAACTTAACTATTAATAAAGAGGACTTAAAGACATGTACCTCAGTATGGCAAGCCCTATCACAGACTACCAAATATATAACATCCACATATAAACTGATAAAATACTTCAAATATCAAGACCACCTTCTCGTATCAAATTATTGGAAAGGAAAACTACCATTGGTTGAAGAGAGTAAATTAATAAACGCAATTAAATTAACAGTAAAATCAATCTCCTTTCAAAAGTTAGCATTCACCCAACTCATGATATTCAATAATGCCTACTACACACGTCTTAGCTTGCATAAATTTAACTCCAAAAATTCTCCTAAGTGCCCATATTGTAAAGATGAAACTGCTGACCTCTTACATATGTTCTGGAGCTGTAAATGTATATTTAAACTTTGGAATTCCCTAAAACTACAACTACAAAAGATGGGGCATCAAAATTCAATGCTTTCTTGGGAATTTATGATAATACATATCCCTCCAAATAATCTATCTAAACAGCAGATGATCATACTTATGAATATTTTCCTGCTAATGAAGCTCTACATAGCTACAAATTGGTTGAACCCATCTCAAACTTCTTGGGACAATTTTAAGATCTTAGCGATAAAACATATATTAGCCCACAAATATATTATCAATAACCAAAGTAAACATCTAAAAAATCTGAAGATTTGGGAAAAATTTTCAATATTATGTTAGCTTAATGCACCGAACACAGGAAACTCCATTGTTATTTATAGAATAAAATCTAACCTTATTAGGAACCATATTTATTTATTTATTGCAGTTGGTTTACCAGGATAGTCCATTGGGCCACGAAGAACCCGTTTTCAATGGAGTCCTGGGGAGAAAAGCTCCAAAAAAGAATAAATGTACATTAACATTTGACAATAATTTCTAGGTACATTGTAGTAAAAGAACATAAGCAAAATATTAAAGTTTGTTACAATTAGATAGTAACAGCCTTGGTATATGCTATAGAATCAACAAAACACAAACATAGAAGAAGATTTATAAGCAAACATGGAAGATGAAAACAGTAGGTTATGGTAATTAAAGGGGATGTAGTAGAGTAGTTATATAGTAGAGTAGGTTATGAGGGTGGGTGCATGAGCACTCCCATAGAGATGCTAGGTGTGAGAGAAGAGATTTCTTGAAGGTAGAGTGATTAGTGGTAGTGGATGTTAGGTGGAAGAGAGTTCCAGAGGCGGCGAGGCTGAAGGAAAGAAGGTTTTGCCTGGGGGATGAGTGGGTTTGTGCACTTCTAGTAGATTCTGATTATTGGACCTTAGGACTCTGTTTGGTAGGTGCATTTTGAGGGCAGAAGAAAGGGAGGGACAGTTGGAGGGGTTTAGAATCAGCTTGTGGGCTAGAGTTAGTTGAGTGTAAGTGAGATAGTTGGGAAGTTCTAGCCATTTTAGTTTTTGGAGGGAGATACAGTGGTGGGTGGAAGACCTATGAGAGGTGGCAAATTTAGCAATTTTGTTATAACAGGAGGAGAGCTGTTTTTAAAGAGGATTGAAGATTTGTAAGTAGAGGGGCACCATAGAGAAGGGAGGGATAAGAAAGGAAGTAGCTAGAGTGGTTTTAGTGGTGGATGTAAGATAGGCATTTTGTCTATACAGCATGCCAAGTTTTTGATGTGTTTTTTTTTATGTTTTTTTGGAGGTGGGAATTAAATTTTAGCTGGTTGTCGATCTGGACCCCGAGTAGTTTGGTGTCTGACACTATTTCGAGAGGTAGGTTATTTTGACTGGTAACTAAGAATGAGTTTATGTTGGGGGGAGTGAGTTTAGAGGGAGTAAATAACATTAATTTGGTCTTGGTGGCATTGAGAGCAAGATGATTTCTTAGCATCCATTGCTCTGTGGAGGAAAAGGCATCTTGAGTAAGTTTTTGTAGTGTGGGGATAGAAGAGGCAGAGCAGATGATAGTAGAGTCATCTGCATATTGGATGATGCTCGAGAGGGGGATAGATTTGTAGAAGTCATTAATAAAGATATTGAAAAGTAGAGGACCCAGTATGGAGCCTTGTGGAACTCCAGTAGGGGTATTTAGGTAAGAGGAAGTTGCTTTTTTCCATTTAACAGCTTGATTTCTGTTTGATAGATAGCTAGAGAACCAGTTTAAAGAGGAGGTAGAGAGGTAGAGTTTGGAGAGTTTTGTTAGGAGCAGACTGTGAGAGATAGTATCGAAGGCTTTTGAAAGATCAAGGAGGATGGTAGAAACAATTTGACCTGAGTCGCGGGCTTTGTTGACGATTTCAAGAAAGGAGAGAAGGGCAGTCATGGTGCTATGATTAGGTCTGAAACCGTGTTGTGTGGGGGTGATAAGTTTGTTATCTAGAAGATGAGGAAGAAGTTGGAGTTGTACACATTTTTCAAGGATTTTTGAAATGGGGGACAAGATGGCTATGGGACGGAAGTTATTAATGTTGTTATTGTTACCACCTTTGTGTAATGGTATGATAAATGCTTGTTTCCAAATTTGGGGAACTGTACCTTCTTGTAGGGAGCGATTAATTAAGATGCTGATGGGATAGGCAAGGCTTTCAGCAGCAATACTGAGAAAGTAAGATGGGATATTATCAGGAGCATTGGTACAAGGTTTCAATTTTTGAAGGAATTTCTTAATGGTAGCAGTAGGAATGGGATTTAAAGTGAAGAGAGTGCAGTCGGGGGGTGTTGAATTCTGGAGTGGTAAGGATGTAGGTGGGATTTGTGTAGAGTAGGGGATAGTGGGATTAGTGGGTGGTGAGTATGGAGTGGATGCAGAGATATTATTACAAAAAACTATCTTTACAGATAAGAATTCTTTATAGGTATGTTATTTAATTGTGGAAGCATTCATGTAAATAATGTATATATGTTGCTAGAATATTGATAGAAGATTTGTTTGGAAATTACCTCTGTATTTCTCTGTCAAATGTATGTACGAATAAGTGAAAAATAATAAAGAACTATTATTGAAAAAAAAAAAAAGAAATGATTCCTGTGACTCTAACTACATGGGTTCTATCAGACAACCAGTTAGCTATCCATTGCACAACATAAGCATTTATATCCAGGTTTATAAGTCTGCTCTTACTCATATTATATCTTCTTGCTAATAGTATATTTTCAAGCAGACGTATTCTGCATGTTCTCTTATAACATGAACTAGTCTCAGACAGTTATTCAATCTACTGAAGTATTGAAACAATGCATAGCTATATCTCATTTTTTCTAAAGGTAAAAACATTTTCTCAATTATTTGTACGCAGTACAATTCATACTTTACAGCTGTTTTAGATTCTCTGTTGCTGTTTGTTTACATTGTGCTTTCTGAATTCATATGAAGCATGCTCTGCTTCCTTTCCTTCTGCTGTAAAAAGGCAGCACAGTAAGGTTGCAGTCTAAATGGCCATCTCTTAGTGCTACAAATGGTTAATACATAGACTTGCCACATTCAAATTCAAGTGGTATATGCTCCTTACTTAACTGAACTTGTGACCATGTAAGTATAGCTGGAAATGCTCACCATTGTGCATTTTAATAGTTCATATACCAATGATGTTTGCACTTACAAGAAGCCATGTCTAGTTTTCATACTCAAGGTACAGCATTACTTGATCAGGGGTTAACTTGTTTGTTAAAGTTTACAATGCTTTGTCATGACTCAGTCAAACCATGGTACACATGATATATTTTTCATGGTAAGGATTTTGAATGCCTCAGTGATTGTTGAAAGTGTTATATAAACCTTGCAATGTGATTATTTATGCCAAGTTCCTTAGGTGGATTGCATTCTTTAAGCCTCATTTTTTTTCCTTTTTGCCTTGGGAAATGCACCCTTTTTGAAAATATAAAACTTTCATTTTTGGTTCTTAATTTTAGATTTTGTAAGTCAATTCAATGTCTCAAAGTCTTTGAAATACTGTTTTGAAATGTGCATATGCCCTGCTTGTACCCTGTCGTGCGTGTTAGTAGTATAGGTAAAGCTTTTTTTTACATACAGTATACATTCCTGAACCTGATGGAGAGTGTTTTGAAAAGTTACAGCCACCATCTCAAACTAAATATTTGTCTTTGCAACCTACTTAAACCTACATGTATGGAAATGCTCTTATAGTCATTCTGCATAGCTAGTGCTGCAATTCATAACAAACAAACCTGAGATTTAGCTTACTGAATGTATTGACATGAATACAGGAACCATTTCAAATGTCAGGACCCAGCAGAGTGAATCTCAAAATATGGAGACTAAATGGTCAAAAGAACCGATTTACACATATTAAGTCCAAGATGCCATTTCTTCGAATATTCCATGTTCTCATAGGTATAGAGATCCCGGAGTTGGTATGAATAAGTTTGGGGGTACAGGCTTGCCCCCCACATGGAGGGGTGCAAATAGGCTTAGCCCCTGCAAAAAGAAGTTTTAAGGAAGAGTGATTTTCAAGATTCACTCTTTTCCTGTGTTTTCAGTCTTTTATTTTTCCTGATTTTCTGACACTCAACATTTCAAGTGCCAGCATTTCAATAGGAAGGCCATTAATCCAGCATTTCTTCCCATAAATCATTTTATTGGCCATCCTCATACCAATATAAATTCTCACCTGTGCTGAATATTTTTGGTTTTGGATGGGTGAGTTACTATAGGTGATACCCTTGCTGTTAGCATAATTGCTGTTCCTGTTATGTTAGCTCCTTCTGGCTGAGTGACTATAGGTGATACCCTTGCTGTTAGCGTAATTGCTCTTCCTGTTATGTTAGCTCCTTCTGGGTGAGTGACTATAGGTGATACGTTTGCTGTTAGCGTAATTGCTCTTCCTGTTATGTTAGCTCCTTCTGGGTGAGTGACTATAAGTGATACCCTTGCTGTTAGCGTAATTGCTCTTCCTGTTATGTTAGCTCCTTCTGGGTGTGTTTATAGGTGATACCTTGCTGTTAGCGTAATTGCTCTTCCTGCTATGTTAGCTCCTTCTGGGTGAGTTACTATAGGTGATACCTTGCTGTTAGCATAATTGATCTTCCTGTTACGTTAGCTCCTTCTGGGTGAGTGACTATAGGTGATACCTTGCTGTTAGCGTAATTGCTCTTCCTGTTATGTTAGCTCCTTCTGGGTGAGTGACTATAGGTGATACCTTGCTGTTAGCGTAATTGCTCTTCCTGTTATGTTAGCTCCTTCTGGGTGAGTGACAATAGGTGATACCTTGCTGTTAGCGTAATTGCTCTTCCTGTTACGTTAGCTCCTTCTGGGTGAGTGACTATAGGTGATACCCTTGCTGTTGGCGTAATTGCTCTTCCTGTTATGTTAGCTCCTTCTGGGTGAGTGACTATAGGTGATACCTTGCTGTTAGCGTAATTGCTCTTCCTGTTATGTTAGCTCCTTCTGGGTGAGTGACTATAGGTGATACCTTCCTGTTAGCGTAATTGCTCTTCCTGTTATGTTAGCTCCTCCTGGTATAATTAGTTCATTCTTTACTTTTCCTCCTACATATAAAGGTGCTCTCTCTTTTACGCTTTCTATTATGCCTTTACTGGTGTGTCTATATACAGTCTGCCTTGATTTTTCTCACTGTACATGTTCCTTTAATGTGTCTGTGATTTCATTTTGCAGCTTTTCTACATCAGATTGCTGTCAGATCATTAGTTAGAGAATTTAGTATCTTGACACTAAGATCAAGATTTACCGCTGTGATAAGTTCAGCAGTAAAATCCTCTAGTCCCTTTTATAACATACATCTCTGTCGTTTTTATGAATATTCTCCTGCATGGCAGAGCTTATTCTTACTGAAGGGAAATATCTTAATGTTATACCCCATTAAAATGGTTTGGCCTTTCTCTATTATATTAATGATAGGATAAAGACAGCTGCTTGTAGTAGTATTGATCATTATTTATTCTTGTGAGACTTTACTAGAGTATAGCTGATGGATTCTGTGACTTCTCTTCTGGGACGTATTGATATTCAGTGGTTCTCTATTACATTTGAATTGTTTTTGTGAGTTTGACCTACATAATTTAGCAAAGTGGCTCAGCATACTATAAATAATGGTACTGCTTTTTTTTTTACTTGTAAAATATTTTTAGAAATAACATAGTATCTGCAATGCACACTCCTCTTTGGAGAAGAAGGCTGGGGGTTCTATTCCAACACCAGGTTAATGCTGCAATTCAATATGGCTGGTCTATATTAAATTATCGAACACTTAAAAAAGTGAACACTGATTTATTGACCCCATGTAAGCGAAAGCTTACAATCCCGAACACTCAGAACAGCGATTTTTTTCCCAGGGAAAAAAATTGCTGTTCCACAAAAAAAAAATAAAAACTTCAAACCATTACATAATGTGGGGGGCTTTGCCCCCACCCCCCTACTTAAATATACCAACTCCGAGATCGCACTACAGGGAGAAAAATGGCAAAGTTACGGAGGCAGCCAAGTGATTTCTTTCCCAGGGAAAGAATTTTCTTATATGCCATTTCACTATTTTGGTCTTTCGTGCTTTCAAGTTCGATCAAGACGCATTCAAAGGATTGCGTCTTCGATTATATAATAGGAACCCAATATGGCAGGGGTTTTTTGGATGAGATGTTAAACAAAGGCCCCACTTGCCTGAGTTGGTGGTAGCTTGTGTGGATGTGAAAGATCCAACAGCACCTACTCAAATGGGTACAGGAAGTTTCTTGATGCCCTGACCAAAATTTGCCTAGTAATATAAATAACACCTCAGGTATCTCCTGAAAAGAGTCTACTAGCCCAGTGGGAGTAATTCAGTCAGCAAAGGATAAAATAAATAAACAGAACATTACCTTTACAGTTTCTACAGACATATATACTGGCTTTTTGAAGTATTCTTGTTTTAGTTGTTATGTATACATTCAATAAGATTTTGTTCAGCATGTGTCACTGCATTTAGTTGTTCCTGCGTTTCTGTCCAACACCCTTGCACCATTGGCATAATACTCTAACATCTAAGCTGTATTTCCATATGTGCAGGTTATTCAATGTTGCTTCTAGTTTCCAGGGTGTATTTATTTTTTGGTTAGTGGATATATGACTTTATACTATCTGTGCTTTGATTTCATTATTAATATATGCAAGACTACATGATTTAGCCATCATTCTCAACTAGGACTAGTAGTGCATGTCAGGTGCTTCTACTGTTTGATATGACTATTTTTCTATCTTATAGATTTCAGACTGCGCATTTTTATCTCAAACTAATTGGGCAGTTTTGCTTTCACAACAGAATTAATAGTTGCATCTCCTATACCATGAGCTCATATATATATATATATATATATATATATATATATATATATATATATATATATACTCACTTTGGAATCTCGAATTTCTAAAACATTGAATGTCATATGATCGAGACCATATCGAGATTCCAAAATAAATCCAACATAACAAAAAAAAAGCACTTTTCAATGTTTCTGCAGGGGGGCAAGTCGCCCTGCACCCCCTACACCCCCGCTACTTAAATATACCAACTCAAAGATTGCACTACAGCGAGGAAAAGGGAAATCTTCCTGTTTCACGCTCAATGCATATCTCCATTCAAAATTTCGAAGTTCTAAAACTTCGATCATATATATATAGATACCTATGGGATCCAGACACATGCTCGACTAGCGTATGTCCGAATCACAAAACACCGAATACACATACACGAAAAAGCTTAACATCGACAAGCGCTTCCGTGTATGTGTGCCTGTCAGACTACAGTGCTGGTAAGGGAAAATTCATTTTCCCCACTGTAGTGCGATCTCAGAGTGAGAATATTAAAGTGGGGGGGTGTGGGGGCACAGAAACATAGATTATTTTTTTAACTACACATACACTGAAGCGCTTTTCGATGTTAAGCGCTTTCGTGTATGTGTGTTCGATGTTTTGGGATTCAGACACATGGTAGTCGAGCATGTGTCAGATCTATATATATATATATATATATATATATATATATATATATATATATATATATATATATATATATATATATATATATATATATAAAATGTACATTTTCACTTGACATATTTAAAGTCATAGCTTTGACTGTACTTTCCCAGTTACGTGGCATTTACATAGTTCTTGAAACACTGCACCATTTGGGCCATTGATGACTTTTTATAAAATACATAGTGTCTGCAGTGTCAATGGCACAACAGGTACCTCACCACCTTTGGTACAAGTCTTAAACTATTAGTTCAATAACTTTCTTTGCTGGTGACAAAATAAATATATGCATTATTTTACTGTGTTTGAGTATTATAGTACTTCAGCAATCTGACAAACTATGCATTTTTGTTAATGGACAAACTGAAATAAGTAGCATTCTCTTATGTCCTGCCTTAGAAGGCTGAGTTTTCTGACTTATGTAATCTACAGAGTACTAATTCTAAAGTTCAATCAAAATTCATGGGTTCATAGGTAGGTATTAGGCTATTGGCCCTAGGGCCTATATAAGTCAAGCCAAAAAGGTAACCTGGCTTTCGCCACCCAAGAAAATTATTTTCCCGTGCCACTGTCGAACAGAGCCACAGAGGTGATCTCTGGGGTGAATTTCCTATTTCCCATCCAATCATCAAGATTTTTCTTGAAGAGTGCTAATGAGGAGCTTTGTTTGATATAGATAGGTAGTTTGTTCTAGAGTATGGGAAGTCTCTGGGACACAAATCTATCCCTCCAGCATGTTCTGTTTATTGTGGTGGCAAGGTTTAGGTCCCTAGAGCGTGTAACTCAGAGGGATTGGGATTTCTTTAAGTGGAGCATGTCCAACAGCTCTGAGTTTAACATAGCTTTGTATGTTAGGCAGAGATGACCTCTGAGTAGGCGATATGCGATGGAGTAAAGCTGGAGTTTTTTGAGATGGTCTGCGTAGGGCATCTGTTTGAGGCCAGTAATCCTCTTTGTGAGATATTTCTGTGGCCTTTCCAGTTGTTGTAGATGTCTTGTGAGGTACATACCAAAAGGGGTGCTGTTCTCCATAATGCGTCTAATGAGTGATGAATCAAGGGGAACAATGACCTATTTTTTCCTCGATGAGAAACCTTTTGTGATGAGGTGTGCCACGTAGAAAGATTTCCTGACTACTGTAGCGATATGATTATCAAAGGAGAGACTACTATCCACCTGTGTCCCAAGGTCTCTTATCACACTTTCGGTGTTAAATAGACTACCACCTATGTGGTAGCTCATGGGTACAGAGTTTTTACCAAAGGGGATGACAATGCACTTTTTGACATTGAGCTTGAGGCCATGGCTTTGACACCAGGCATCTGTCTCAGTGAGGCCCTTTTGTAGGATGTCCACATCTTTTGGAGTTTTGATTATGGCTCCTAGTTTGCAGTCATCTGTGAACTTCATTAGCCAAAGACCTTCTGTGTTAGCCTGTACTTCAGAAAAGTAGATACCAAACAGGAGAGGACCAAGGACTGAACCCTGTGGTACTCCACTTTTCACTGGTCTGAAGTCAGATTTGGAGTCTGCTACTTTCACAGTGTGGGTTCTGTCAGTGAGCCAGTTGGCAACCCATCTTGTGACATAGGGATTTATACCTAGTTTAGTGAGTTTATCTATAATTCCAGAGTGGGGGATAGTGTCAAAAGCCTTGGCGAGATCTAGATAGGCTGTGTGAGCCACCTTACCCTCATCTACAGCTTTGGTTACTGCTTCAATGAAGTCTGTCAGGTTTAGGAGACATGATCTGCCTTTTACAGAGCCGAACTGGGTGGGATCCAAAGTTTGGAGATTACCAATGTCTTTGTTTAGAAGTTCCATGATGATACGTTCCATGGCCTTGCAGACCAGGCTCATTAGGCTAATGGGGCAGTAGTTCCCGGGGTCCATGGTAGCTCCCCCTTTGTGCAGTGGGATAACCATCACTGTGCGCCATTCAGTGGGCACAAAGCCTCAGGTGAGGATATGATTGAACATGGTGCTTAGGTGGAGTGCAAGTTCATTCTGTAGTTCATGTAGAACACAGCCTAGGATGTTGTCAGATCCAAAGGATGCTGTGTTCTTGGCTTTGGAGAGTGTGGTTTTTACCTGTGCAGCCATGATTACAGGAACTTTGCATTCTTCTGGTATAGAGATGGGCCCTTTAGGGGGTGAGAGAGGGGTAAAGTTAACACTGAATCTGTCTGCCAGGATGTTGGCAATATCAATTGGTTCTGTATATTTAGTGCCATTGTGCTGTAACTCAGAGCAGATCTGAGTGTTGCCATTGAGATTCTTGACATAACTATAGAATGCTTTGTAGTTGTCTTTAGAATCAGTGGTGATTTTGTTTTCATAACTAGCTTTGGAGGATTTTATGAGGGATCTCAGCTTCTTACTGAGGCTAACCAGGAAGTTCCACCAATCGTGGGATTTTACTCTTTTTTGCAACAGTTTGTTTCTTCTGTTGTAGAGTTTGTTTATGAGAGGGGACCACCAGATTGGCTTCCTTTTTTTTGGAAGATAGCATCTTGGTTCTGTTAGGGATAGCATGATCCATGCACTCATGTAAGTGCTTATAAAGTGCATTTGTGTAGGATTCAGCAGTCATACCTCTATTGTCTGTCTGCATGGGTGTCGTGACGTTTGCCACTTTTGTCTTAAGAAGCGTGAAGTTGGCTTTGGATAAACTTTTTACGGTGGTTTCCCTAATGGGGGGTGAAGGTGAGATGTGGATGTTTTGGGTGATTAGCTTGTGGTCAGATCTGACCAATGAGGAATTGACCTCTGGTGTGGAACACTGGTCACCAATGTTGGTAATGACCAGGTCTAGGATATTGCTGCCCCTGGTGAGGGTGTGGAGAAGTTGATCCAAGGCATTGGAATTTATGAATTCCAGAAAACATTGAGCAAAAGAGTTGGTACATGAGTAGTTTTCCCAGTTAATGCTGGGTAGTTGAAATTGCCCATTATGAGGGTGTTGCGTTCTACCCTAATATTTTCCAGTGTATCAAGAAATGAGCATTGGGAATCCTGGGGCATGGTGGGGGATCTGTAGCAAGTTACAGTTTGGATTGTGGTCTTGCCCAGAGTTAATTGCACTTGGATAATCTAGGATGCATTATGCTGAGCAACTAGCGTGGAGGTGTGGGTATCCTTAATGAATATGGACACGCCTCTGCCTTTAGTGTTTCGGTCCAGGTTAGGTGGCCGAAAGGTGTGGTATGAATTATAGCCTGGTAATGCAGGGGTGCTCTCTGGGGCCTTGAACCAGGTCTCTGTCACTGCACAGATGTCGATGTTCTCCATTTTAAGGAGTGCCTCAAGTGAATGCATTAAATTTAAAATTAAACGTTAATTTTTGAAGACTTCAGTTTTGACACAAGGACGTGTTTTCTTCTCCGCTGGAGCTTACTGCATTTTTTTCTTATTGCGTTTTTGAGGGTGATGGTGGGGAGCATTGAATTCTGCATGAAACAGTTACTGAAATACAGTTCCATACCACTAATCATAACATTAAGCATAGTGTAAAGCACTTTGCATGAGTTAAAATAATAAAGTAAGCAGGACCACAATGATTACAGCAGTGTCATGTAAAACAATACTGTTAAATTAACAAAATATTGCCATAGCTTTTAAAAGCCACAATTTATTTTATGTGATAAAACCAACTTCAAGATATAACTGCTAGCTGCTGTCACTGGTCAAAACGTACTTGTATTCTTTTCCATGAGTACTCATTATCAGTGGAATAGTGTGATACAGTCACAGCTCATTCATAGGTTCATGTTCAGCCAATAAACATTTGGGATTTATGATGCTGGCCCTTAAGCAAACTACAGTGAGTTTTTCTTTAACATCACTGCAGTTTAGGCATTACAAAAGTGAGAAATGCTTCAAGGAAGCTCAGGGGCTGTAGTCATTTGCAGTACTTTAATTTCATAACTGCCACTGCCCTAGTACGCTGTGTAGTATAGACAAAGACTGAGAAGAGAAGTAATTGCAGATAAATCAGAATGCTGGCAGACTCAAATATGCTATTTGAGCATTATTTGTTTATGAATGATGTTTGCAATATATCGAGAGAGGCTGAGAAAGATGAAAACATAAAAATTACAACTCTCTAGTTTGCAATATGCAATATGATGGATCAGAAGGAACTGGAAGGAAATGTTGCCATATTGCAGGGTGAAATTCTGGCTCAAGTTCATGGGGAAAATTCCATCATAAAACAGAAAAAAGGCATTTTATAAAACAAAAAAGGAAGATTGTATTATTGGCAAAAGAGTATATGCGAAATTCAACTATGTGAAATAGACAAACTATTAGATAGATAGTGCCATCATCTTGTATGTTGGGCCTGAACATGTGGTAGACATTTAAACCCTGCACAGACAGGGTGTTCTCAAAGGCTTTGAAATAGGTCTCCATAGAGCATATAACAATGTTTTCTAGGGTAAGGAGTACTTATAAGTAGTGGAGGTTTTTTTTTTGTGTGAAAGCTACTAGCAACGAACACCAATAACTTTCTCTTATCCAAATTTATTTTGTTATGTTGGAAGCCTTTCACCTAAAAGACACTGTGGGGTTGGACAAGAATTTGCTAGATTATGGGACAAAGATTATGGAGAAATTGACATATTCTCTTATCTCATTACATTAGAGAAATCTATAAACAGGAAAGCAGGAACTGATTTGAGTGCATATTTTAAAAAGGAAACCATAGATCCTGGAGGAGCTTACAAACAAAGTTAGTTTTCTCTTGTATATAAAGAATGAAATGAAGAAAGTAGGCCTTAATGTTGTTGTTGCTTTTTTTTAACAGCACTGTAGAATTTTTGCTAAATCTGTGTCTTTGCTTTCATCTGGACAATAGTAAATCTGTCTGCATCTGTATCTATATCTATATTTATATCTATATTTATCTGTATCTATAGTTATATCTATGTCTGTCCCAAGTCAAAGTATGATTAAAGTTCATGAAATTAGTATTATTTCAGTCTTTGAGATTAGCCAAAAGTGCTCTTCGCATCACCCACATTGTGAAATTCATAAGACGTTCGTGTATCTGTAGTATATCTAAATAGCACTTTAAATCCTTTTTTTATGAGATCCATTGCTCCTACTACTATTGGGACTGTCTGGGTATCCTTCTTCCATATCGCCTTCAATACTGCCTGCAAATCCAGATTTATGGCTTTCTGCCTCTCTGTACTTAAGTCACATAATTACTGGGTGTAGTGATTTCAATGATCAATGACACTTTTGTCTTTTTTTCATGAAATACTATACAAGGGCACCCGCAGACAGGTGCAAGGGGTGCACTTGCACCATCCCAGATCACAGCTGGTTCCAGCAATAGGCTCACTGGCAGGCCAGCAGATTAATTTTTTTACTTTAAAAAAAATATGTTTTTTAAGGGCATTCTTCTTTTTAAGAATGCCCTTTACATCCGGACAAACAGATGCAGAAGGCAAAAACGGGTTGCAAATTCCTGTCGCGTCTGTGCGACTGATTATTTACATCATCTTCCACATACTCGTGGATTTGAATTCCAGAAGACATTTGGACTGTGGATGAATGGACAAGGAGGTAGGTGTGTGGGTGAGTGTGTTTAAGTATTTAACAGGTGCATCTGTGTAAGAAGTAGGTAGGTAGGGCGTTGTGTGCATGTGTGTAACAAGTTGGTACGTAATGGTAGGTGTGTGTGTGTGTGTGTGTGTGTGTGTGTGTGTGTGTGTGTGTGTGTGTGTGTATGAGGGGGGTAGAGGTGTGTGTGTGTGTGTGTGTGTGTGTGTGTGTGTGTGTGTGTGTGTGTGTGTGTGTGTTGTGTGTGTATACCCACACGTGCATATATTAACTTATCTCTGAGGGTTAAGATGCTGGGATAAACTTAACTTTATACAAATTACCTTTTTCTAAAGCTCACTGCAACAGTTTAGAAAACAGTCACTCCCTGCTTTATTTTATATATCTGTAAAATGCAGCTGTCTGTTTGAAGAAGCGTTATGGTATTACCATGAAAGTGCTAACTTTCTTTCTCTGTAATAAAGTTTTCTGGTAAGATTACTTGCTTGTTCATCAAGTTTTTGGACTGAGCTGCATATCGAGTTGTCTTCTGTCTGTTTTGGGGAATATTACAGTTTTACAGTTTTGTTTGGTTGCTGCAGTTGGGTTTGTTTGTTTTTTTTTTTTTTATTATTTTATATATATATCTGTCTATACATATCTTTATTAAGAGGGAGGTGGGGGGCTTCGTACCTCGCAATTGTCCAGATTGTGGCTTGTATTTTCAGTTTGTTTCGTATACAATTGTGTTTTTCTGTCAAATCATTGAGGACTGAGACAGAAAATAATGGCAGACATTTGAGATTTAGACTTCATATCCTTCAGAAAATGCATACTAATGCATAATTTGTTCTATCAACTTTCTAAGGCAGTAGGGGGATGTATGTGTGTCATACCTCTCAACTGTATAGATTTTCACAAAATGTCCATCTTTTTGCCTTATAGCTTTCCTCATAAAAATTCTCTTTTTTTTTTTTTTTTTTTGACAAATCACTGGGATGAGCTAAGGATTAAAATAACTAAATAATGACATGCATTTGAGTTTCAGACTTCATATTCATCAGAAAATGCATTACAATTCAAGTCCTGTTATTCTAGCAACTTTCTAAATTTATAACAGCAATATTTAAAATGTGTTCCTAGTTTTGGGCTTTTGTTCCCTCGCCCCCATTATGACGTGGTTTGTCCAGATTTCTTGTGCTAAGAGATTGAGAGGTGTGTGTGTGTGTGTGTGTGTGTGTGTGTGTGTGTGTGTGTGTGTGTGTGTGTGTGTGTGTGTGTGTGTGTGCGTTTATAAGACCTTCAGCTGTCAAGGTTTTTGCAGATTATCCAGATTTTTGCCCTGTATTTTTGTCTGTTCCTCCTAAAAAGTATTGAAGTTGCTAAATAATGGCAGACATTTGAGTTGTAGACTTCATATCCTTATCCTGTTAATCTAGCAATTTTATAAGTTTATGAGAGCAATATTTATAATCTGTCCCTATTTATTTTAGCTTTGTCCACATTTCTTGCACTAAGAGGTTGAGGAATGTGTTTGAGAAAGTGAAATGCCCTAGTTAGAGCTAGCAGGTGGAATTTATTTTCAAGTGCATTTTCAAGGAACTGTGAGCTTCAAGGGAAGAGAAGTTTATTGCTGCTCATGCTAAGTCTGCTTAAAATGTGCAACTGTTTTGTTTAGCAAATCACTATTGTGGTATAGAATTTTAAAGCAGTGTTAGCACAACAGTTAGCATACTCGCGTCTTGATACAGAAGGCTGTAGGTTCTACTCCCTCAGCATGTAGATTTGTATTTTAAGGGGATGGGGTGCTGCAGTCCTGCATATCTCCTCCTTTGGATGAGATGTCTAGTAACTATGAACCTGTTTTTCAGTTTGCCATCCATTCCCTATTGCAATATACCAGCTTACCATTTTTAATGTAACATAGGCAATTTATTCTTCAAGGGCAGCAGGCACTGACTTTGTAGATGAAACACTGAAATATAAAGTTATTTTCTAGCAGCAACCTTCATTAGTTTCAGATCTCTTTAATGTGGAATTACTCACATGACTTTTACTTCTGCAGAGATTGTGCACATTGCCTGATATTGGTGGATTGTAATGATATAAGTTTGAATGGCCTTTTATGGTTGAAATTTCCTGAATTGGGCAGCTTTGTCATTATTGGTTCATATGTTTTGTTTCATTGCTTACTGGAAAAATTTTTAAAACTATAAATTTAAACCACGCTCTAACAAGTGGTGCTGTATTATACAAGGGTTATAATTTAGTTATTATATATTATAATTTAATGCAATCAGGAAGGTGAATCAAAGAACGTTTGCATGGTCCTAAAAATGTGTGCAAGGGGCCTATGATTTGAAAACAGCCCAAAGATATACTTAACCCACCACTGGCTAGATGCATTTTCTTTGAACGTGGGTTTCAATGCTGTTTCAGTGAATGTGTGTTAAAAGGCAGAAAAGTTTTAATGCTAAGTCTGTTTTCATTGTAAGACTGTATTGCTTTGTTTAGGGAATGTCTATCAGTGTTTGTGCTATAAATTTTGAAATAAAAGTTGTAAATTAAATCCAAATATCTCTAATCATTGTAGAAGTAAAGCATGAAACAGTATGCACACAGAGTGCTGAACAGTGTTTATGGCAACTGGGGAGAAATAATAGCCAAGTAAAGGGACACTGGAATGGCTGTGTTTGTGGGGGGGGTGCTGAGTGGGGGGAGCTCTGGGTTTGCACCCTCTCTGCATAAAATCCTGCAGACTCCCCTGCTATTATATCTGGTTTACTCAAATCTATTTTTGAACTATTGGTAGTGGGTGATCCCATGTGATGCAAACCTCAACATTTTCTATAATGCTTTGTGGTTCACATTTCCAATGCATCTCAGCTACGTCAGTATTGTAATGTTTGCACAATCCCCAGTGAAACAGTTTTTACACATTATTATGCCTTTCAGTATACAAGCCCTCTGCCATTAGTATATCACATCCAGCAACAAGATGTGCTACTGTTTCCAGTTCTGTTTTACAGAACCTGCATTTGTCTGTTTTTCCCACATGCTGAATGGACTTTGTAAACCAATGAGTACATAGAACACTATCCTTGGACACCAATATCAACCTTTCATATTTTAGTTTAAATTCACTTCATCTTAACCACTCCTGCGACAGATTCTGATTGACATGAGGTTGTTCCAGGAGTTTTCCACTCCTTGCAACTATATGTTTGCCTTTTCCACATGTCTTGCCTTCTCATCTGATTCTTCTCCTTGTATTCTTTCTTTTGTTTTTAGCACATTCAGTTGCTGCCTGATTTTGTCTATGATTTGTTTGGTTTCCATTCTTGCTTGACACTGATATGCTTTTGCTAAATTAAGCAGTCAAGTCATTTTAGATTTGTTCTCTTCATGTTTCAAAATGTTCACTATGTTTAGATCTGATGAAGTCAGCAGATATTTATGCAGTACTTAATATATATGTATCCAGCTATACATATAAACATATATATATATATATATATATATATATATATATATATATATATATATATATATATGGATTCACTTCAGAAGCTCGAATTTACAAAATCTCGAACTTCAAATAACCGAAACCAAAACATTGAGTTTTGTAAACTCGAACTTCTGAAATGAAACGAAAAAAAAAAAAAGACAAACTTCGCTTTTGCAGGGGGGGTGAAGCGCCCCTGCACCCCCATGTGGGGGGCTGTGCCCCCCACACCCCCCCTACTTAAATATACCAACTCCAAGATGATGCTACAGTGGGGAAATGGGAAATCTCCCGTCTTGCGCTGTATGCGGAAGCGCAAAACGGGAGATTTCTCATTTCCTGTCAACACCACACAAAAAAATAAAATATTACATACACACAGAGCGTACATGAATCCTTGCCTCTGTGTGTATGCAATGTATTAAGGTAAGTAAACTTTTATTTTTCAACACTACACATATTCGATTTATTGAAATCTCGATCATATGGTCTCGACCATACGAAATTCGAGATTTCAGTAATTCGATTATGTGAAGTGTACCCATATATATATATATATATATATATATATATATATATATATATATATATATATAGATATGCATCCCTAGCAGATTATTGAATGTCCAGAAATTCGAAATTTATATGACCAAGACCATATGATCAAATTTTCGGACGTTCGAACATTTTCAATGGAGATCGCCATACAGCACAGATCAAGAAATTTACCCTTTTCCTTACTGTAGTGTGTTCTCAGAGTTGGTATATTTAATTAGCAGGGGGTGTAGGAGGCAGAGGGTGGCTTGCCTCCCTGCAAAAATGTGCATTCTCTTTATTTAATCTCAGAAATAAACAAAAAATATTATCAAATAACCCTTTATCTATTTTTCAGTACATTTTACCCATTATAACTTTTATAATAAGGAAAGTTAATGTTTTTTTTATCACTAGAATGAGATTTC